>NC_092502.1:150187720-150491513 GCF_047511675.1 Marmota flaviventris
AATTCCAGTTTATTGATTATTAACTTTATTCCTTGTGATTTAGGAGTCATTGAGAAAGTCATTTCCTAAGCCAACATAGTGAAGAGTTGGCCCTATTTTTTTTTTTTTTTTGCAGCATTTGCAGGGTTTCTGGTGTAATTTCTAGGTCTTTGATCCACTTTGAGTTGAGTTTCATGCAAGGTGAGAGATAGGGGTTAAAATTTCATTCTGCCTCATATGGATTTCCAGTTTTTGCAGCACCATTTGTTGAGGAGGCTATTGTTTCTCCAATATATGTTTTTGGTACCTTTGTCTAGTATGAAGTAATTGTGTTTTTGTGGGTTTGTCTCTGTGCCTTCCATTCTGTTCCATTGATCTTCTTGTCTGTTTTGGTGTCAGTATCAGGCTGTTTTATTATTATAGTTCTGTAGTATAATTTGAGGTCTGGTATTGTGATGCCTTCTGCTTCACTTTTCTCCCTCAGGATTGCTTTGACCATTATTGGCCTCTTATTTTTTCAGATGAATTTCATGGCCACTTTTTCTATATCTATAAAGAATGTCATTGGAATTTTTATGGGGATTGCATTGAATCTGTATAGTGCTTTCACTATATGGTCGTTTTGACAGTATTGATTCTGCCTATCCAAGAACATGGGAGGTCTTTCCATCTTCTAAGGTCTTCCTAAATTTCTTTCTTTAGTGTTCTGTTCTTTTCATTGCAGAGGTCCTTTACTCCTTTTGATAGATTCCCCAATATTTTATTTTTTTGAGGCTATTGTGAATGGGATAATTTTCCTAATTTCTCTTTCAGTGGATTCATCACTGATGTATAGTAATGCATTTGATATCTGGGAGTTGATTTTATATCCTGTTACTTTGCTAAATTTATTTATTAGTTCCAGAAGTTTTGAGTGTAATATTTTTGTATTTTATAAATATAGGATCATGTTGTTGGCAAATAATGATAGTTGGAGTTCTTCTTTTCCTATTAACACTCCTTTAATTTCTTTTATCTGTCTAATTGCTCTGGCTAGAGTTTCAAGACTAAGTTGAATAGAAGTAGTGAAAGAGAGCATCCATGTCTTGTTCCTATTTTTAGTGAGAATGCTTTCATTTTGTCTCTGGTTAGAATGACGTTGGACTTGGGTTATTTCTTCTATCCCTATTTTTTTCTAGTGTTTTAAACATGAATGGATGCTGTATTTTGTCACACGCTCTTTCTGCACCTATTGAGATAACACATGATTCTTTTCTTGAAGCCTATTCATGTGATGAATTCCATTAATTGATTGCTGTATGAACCAACCCTGCATCCCTGGGATGAAACCAGTTGATTATGGTGCACTATCTTTTAAATGTGTTTTTATATGGGATTTGCCAGGATTTTATTAGGAATTTTTGCATCTATGTTCATTAAGGATATTGGTCTGAAGTTTTCTTTCCTTGATGTGTCTTTGTCTAGAGTTTAATATGCTTTTTAAAATTTTTACCTATTCTTTCCTTTTTTATGTATTTTAATTAAAATGCCTTACACTATTTTTTCAATTTTTATTATAAATGTTAACTCCTATTAATTGTACAAATCAATGGATTTCACTGCAACATTTCCATAGATACACATATGACATTTTAATCATATCCCGCTTCCCCACTACTCCTTCTTCCCTCCCCATCCTCTCCAGTCCTTAATAGTTCCTCTTCTACTTTCAGGTCATATTTTCTTTCTTTCTTTTCTTCTTCTTTTAATTTTCCACATATACTGAAAACATGCTACTTGTCTTTCTGTGTCTGGTTTATTTCATTTAGCATGATGACCTCCAGTTCCATCCATTTTCCTGCAAATGAAATGATTTCATTCTTTAGGACTGAACAACATTCTATCATAAATGTTTACTATATTTTAAAAAAATTCATTCACCTTTAATGAGCACCTAGGCTGATTATGAAATGTTAATATTGTAAACAGTGCCACAATAAAGATAGGTATGCAGGTATCTCTTTAGTGTGCTGATTTCATTTTGGGGGGGTGTATACCCTGGAGTGGTATAGCTGAATTGTATGGTAGTTCTAGTTTTAGTTTTTGTGAGAAACCTCTGTACCTTTTTTTCCCATAGTGGTTATATACTTTATCTAAGGATTCCTTTTTCTCCATATTATTTCTAGCATTTTTTTTTCTTTCGATAATAGCCTTGCTGACTGGGGTGAGGTGGACCCTCAGTATAGTTTTGATTTGCATTTCCCTGATGGCTAAAGATGTTAAGCATTTTCCCCCATATTATTATTGTCTATTTGTACTTCTTTTGAGAAGTGTCTGTTCAGACTGCTTTTAAACTGGATTAGAGTTCTTTTGATGTTTTTTGTCCTTTGTGTATTCTGGATATTAACTCTCCGTCAGATAAATAACAAATTAAGGTTCTCTCCTACTCTGTAGTCTGTCTCTTCACTCTGTTGATTGTTTCCTTTGCTGTGCGGAACCTTTTTAATTTGATGTAATTGCATTTGTCAATTCTTGCCTTTATTTCCTGAACTATTTCTTGAGTTCAAGATAGGGAATTGTTGCCTGTGCTTGTATCTTAAGGTGTTTTTCCTATGCTTTCCTCTAGTGGCCTTGCAGTTTCAGATCTTATGTTAGGTTTTTGATCCATTTTCATTAATTTTTGTACAGGATGAGAAATGGGGATCTAGTTTCAACCTACTAAGGATGGATATTCACTTTCCCCAATATCACTTGTTGAAGAGGCTATCTTTTTTCCAACACAAGGTTTGGACATCTTTGTCAAGAATCATATTGCTGTATATGTGAGAGTTTATTTCTGGGTTGTCCATTTTATTCCATTGGCTGTGCCTATTTTTATGCCAATTCCATGCTGTTTTTGTTACTATGGCTCTGCAGTATATTTTGAAATCCAGGAATTGTGATGCTTTCAGCCTTATTCTTTTTTTTTTTTTGCTAAGGATTGCTTTGGCTATTTGGGATCTGTTGTGGTTCCAAATAAACTTTAGAATTTTTTTTTTTTTAGTTTTGTGAATAATGACATTGATATTTTAATGAGTGTTTCATTGAATCTGTAGATTACTTTGGTAGTATGGCCACTGTAGCAATGTTATTTCTCCTAATCCATAATCATGGGAGGTCTTTCCATCTTCTAATGCCTACTTTGATTTCTTTCTTCAGTGTTTTACCATTTTCACTGTAGAAATTTTTCACTTCCTTGGATAGGTTTACTCCTAGGTACTTTATGTTTTTGAGGCATTCCAAATGATATTGACTTCCTGATTTCTTTCTCAGAGGTTTCATTGTGAAACAGCATTCTTTTTTGTTTTTTAATCTTTCACTTCTATTTATTTTTTGATTTTCCCCAATTTCCTTAAGCTGTTTAGCTTCTTTTTTAAATTTATTTTTTAAAATTTTAATTTGTTATATATACAATTCTTACCTAACTATATAGTTCTATAGTCTACTATTTCTAGCTAATATTATATGATAATTTTTTTTTTGTTTGGGCTGAATTTTGTTGCAAGCAGACCAGCTCAAAACAATGACCATTTATTCTATTCAAGACAAGATCAAGCTGGGCATGGTAGTGCATGACTATAATTCCAGCAATTGGAAGGCTAAGGCAAGAGGATTGCAAATTTAGAGCCATCCTCAGCAACAATGAGACCCTAAGTAACTTAATGAGATCCCATCTATAAATAAATAAATAAATAAATAAATAAATAGGCTGGGGATGTGGCTCAGTGGTTAATTTCCCCTGGGTTCAATCCTGTATACAAAAGATTGCATCAGGTAGGTGGTGGCTCTTCTACCAAGCATTTCTATGCAACAGGTACTTTTCAAGACTTTTCTTGATTGAGCACTCTAATGATGGACTCTGTAGAACTTTATTCTTCTTAAAAATTTTTCTTTCTTTGTTTCTAAGATTTCAACTTACTTTGTTCTCCTACTCCTCCAGTACAATCCTCAAATTCCTGTCATGAGTCCTTCCTTTGCTTTCCCGCAGAACTCTATTTTTTGGCACTTTCCACTCTCCATATTTTCCTTGTATAGCTCTATCTGAAACAATGACACTAATATCTATGCAACCAGTTTTTGTTTTTCCTTTTTAACTCCAACCTGAATATCCCCTAACTTACTAATATCTCCACCTCAATGAACCAGAGACATTCAAGTTGGAATGTCTACATTAATCCATGTTGTACTGTCCCAGATTTGTTCTTCCACCCATTTCCTTTATCTAAATTCATGGCACCAAGACCACTGATCCCAGAAATCTAGGAAACACACTAGGTGTCTTCTTCAGAGTCTGACTTCATTCATCAAGACCACCGACACTACATTAATTGATCCTTTTACCATGTATGACCTTGCCTTAATTCATCCCTATTCTGAATCTGTCTTTAACACTGACATTACAAAGTGGGAGCCCATGGTTTTGGGGCGATGCAGAGCGGCTGATGGCGGCCTCTGCAATGGTGTCCGGGTGTCGGGCAGAGGTGGCCGCAGCGCAAGAATTTAACGCTCTCAGAAGTATACTGTGGAACCAAAGAAGGCAAAACCACCAAGGGTCATCTGAAATTGTACTTGGCTCACTGATAATCCCCGGACAAAATTAGAGATCACTACTCAAGCATAAGCTGACCCCCCAGTGTTCCTAAGACTGCTACAAAGATGTTTGACATAAAGGCTTGGGCTGAGTATATTGTGGAATGGGCTGCAAAAGACCCATATGGGTTCCTTACAACAGTTATTTTGGCCCTTACTCCACTGTTCCTAGCAAGTGCTGTACTGTCCTGGAAATTGGCCAAGATGATTGAAGCCAGGGAGAAGGAACAAAAGAAGAAACAAAAACGTCAAGAGAATATTGCAAAAGCTAAACGACTCAAAAAGGACTGAAGGAATGTATAGGCTCTGCAACCAGAGAAAAATCATTTGGAAAATTATGCAGCTTTGGAAGGACTCACTAAGGTTTCTTTGGATTTCATGATAGTATTATTTAGAATGAAATCTGATCATGTAGAAGAATCATGTTTTGACCTCCATACTGTAGTTTTAGGCTTGGGTACCGAAGTTTGTAGGTATCTACTGGCAGTTATAAATAAGCATACATACAGGTTGAGCATCCCTAATCAGAAAATCTCAAACTTGGAATGCTCCAAAATCCAAATTTTTTTTGTGCACAAACATGATGCCACAAGTGGAAAATTGCAGTCAAAACACAAGTATGCTAAAAATATATAAAAATACCACATAAAATTACTTTCAGGCTATACGAAACAAATGAATTTTGTGTTTAGACTAAGGTTCTGTCCTCAACACATCTCATCATGTATATGCAAATATTTCAAAATCTGAAAAAAATCAAACACTTCTGGTCCCAGACATTTCAGATAAGGGATACCCAACTTGCAATACAAATTCTTCATAGGTGATTAAGTTATTTGACATTTTGCAGCTTTTGTACTGAAATGATTATGGAGAAATGAGTTTAGATTGTGAACTTTATTCAAATAGTGGCTTAAAATGGGATCCTGTTCTGAACAAAATATGTTAAGAATATAAGACAAATTATCCTTTCTGAGGTGAAAAGTTTGTTCTTAAAGGAGATACAGTATATTAATCACATCTTTTATCATTATTGCTTATTCCTTGGAATGTACTCATTTTTGGATTTCTCAAAGTAAAATAGTATTAATGAGTATACAAGTCTGTTTTCTTCATTTTTTTTCCTGATTTTAGCCTTTAAGACAACTGGCAATTATCAAGACATTCTCATTTTTAAAACCTAATTTTATAAAGAATTTTCTTGATTATGTAGAATACTGTCTTCTGGTTATAACAGTCTTTGTACTTATGAACATTGCCATTTTCTTAAGAGATGTGTTGTTGAGAAGAATGACACTATGATTTAAAGCTTGTAGTAAAAAGGCCAAATACTGTAGTATCTTGGAACCATTTTATTTTTGTGTTATATAAAACAGTGAAACAGTTAAAAAGTTTTATCAGGTAATTTGTTGGTTATATAGATGGCACTTTTGGTTTTATTCCATTCTTTAACTCATAGGTAGTGATGTCCTGTACTTTTTGATCCAAAAAGTTTGAGGTAAAAATTGAAATTTCATATTTTTTAATAGAGTTAACAGCTAAGCCATAACTTCTTCAATGGTAAGAAAGGCTTAAAATTTGGGAAGATTTTGTCGGGTATAGTAATAATTGTACAAATAGAATAAAATTGTATTCAAAATGAGAATAGTGTAATTCAAAGTACAGAGCTAAAGGATCTCTCCTTAAGTAGTATAACTGGAACTTTGACTATTAAACATGGCTTTTCTAAATGCATGGTCCAGTAATTTTATTCATTGTATTTAATAGCTTATTAATGTTTCTGCACCTCTGAGAATGAATATTAAGTAATTGTCCAACAGCTCTCATTTTAAAATGAAACCAGATAATGAAATAAATTTGATACTTTTATAAGAAAAAAAAAACACTGACATTACAATGATTTTTACCCCTAATATTCTAATCCTTGATTTAAAAACTTAAATGTTTCTCATTTCTTGAAAAAAGTCCCCGTTCCTGGGTAACATGTCAGTCTTTTCACAGTGTGGCTGGACCACCTTTCTGGTTTCATTTCTTTCTGCCTTAGATCTCCTGTCTTCCCTCCAGCTCCCTTTCTGTTCTCACCAAAGTAGGCATCTTTCCCCATCTGCCGCCTTTATTTTGTGGTTCCCTCTTGGAGGAATGTACCTTCCCTGTGGTGGGTAACCTCGTGGGCTGCAAGGCCCAGTTCCAATGCTTTGCTTCACCAGGGGAGACAAGTGTCTTCCCTCTGTGTTCCCTTATCACTTTGTGTACCCTCTTCTTCATTTGCCTGGCTCTTCCTATGGGAAGCAAAGGGAATGGCCATCAAATGGACCCACTGAATCCTGTTTTGCAGATGTCTTCAAGAAAAGGTTTCTACAGAATATTTGAAAAGTTTCATGTCTGCTACTGACTTAACCAATGCAGGTTGTTAAAAAAAAGTAAATGCTCTTATAACTTAAAGCATAGAAAAGAAACTGAACTCGATAATGTAGCTCAGTATCAAACTTTTTAATAATATAATAATAGAGGGACCTAAATTCAATATGATTTAGCTTACTTAAAAATTATAGCAATTTAGCAAGATAAAAGATGGGATTATATATGTGAATGCACTTTGTAATCTATTCTCTATAGGGCATTCTGGTATTTTGACACAGCCTGATACATTGTTCAGATATTATTTTATTTAATCATGATGTTCATAGACACTGGATATTTCTGCAGCCTGTTGTTTTCCCAGTTAGTAACTCGGCTCAAATGTGGGTTATGATATATAAGATGTGAGACAGTTCACATTCTCTCTATTTTACTCATTTCTTCTCTTTATACTTTGAAATATCAGTTTCACAAGAGCATTGTTTGGGTTTGTTTAATCCTTGCTACATCCTCACTGGAATATTAACTGGCATACCGTGGGGATTCAATAAATACTAGATGAAAGAATGACTAAATGGTGATTTGAAACAGATGGAAACAATGAAAGATCTGATAAACCTAAAAAAAAAAATCCCAATAGTGCAATAGTGTCCAAAAAAACAGAGCTCAATTTCCATGTTACAAAAAAAGAGGAGTTTCAAAAAGTTCTATGCTTGATAATGATTCAACTACACTAGGATGTTAAAAAAAATACCTTAATAGGTTAAAGTTTAGAAAAGAAACAGAACTAGAGAAGGTAGCCAAGTATTTGACCTTTTATATTTTACCACAGAGCAACCTAAATAGGATACAACTTAAACCTAGATTGAAATCAAGCCAGAGGGAAATCCATCTTGGCGCCCTCAGAGGCTCCACTCACTTGTGCATGGGAGGCCATGGGGGCCCATTTTTCCATTATGTACCGGAAAAGCATGAAGATTTTGTCAGACAGTCGGTTGGCATCCATTCTGGGATAGGGGAAGTCTTTCCAGTGGTTGACATACTTGTAAATGGCCTTGCTGAACTTCTCAAGGGCTGCATTTTTAAAAAAAGAATCCACATAGAATAGGCATAGTCAGTGCATTTTCAATTTGTATTTTCCATTTTAGTTTATTAGGACATAACCCCATCATAAGTCAAAGAATTTCTGTATTCCAAATGGGGATTTATAATACAAGTCCAGAATTCAAGACAACAGAAAAAAAAAGGGAATCCACTTCAACTCAAGGGACCGTTTTGCAGCCAATTTAAGAAAGTATAAGTGCAAATTAAACAGAATAAAAATATAACCACAGAGAAAAATATAAGAAAGGGAAGAACTATGATGATTAACAAATATATTATAGTTTATATACAATCTTACAACTGCACAAAATAAACATATAAAAAGTGTTCAGTCAAGTTAGTAAAATACAAATTGAAACGGTATGAGACATGACAACACACCATACAGAATTGATATTATTTAATATAGTCAATGCCAAAGATTGATTGGTCTGAGGTGTAGCTGGTATTCTTACTTATTACTGGTGAGAGTTGAATTGGTATAAACACTTTGGAAAACTCTTTGGCACTATATATCAAAGGTGAATATGCATTCTAGATGACCCATCAATTCTAATCTGCAGATGAAGTCATTTTATATGTATATAAAATAAAAAATACATATACCAAATATATATATATATATATACCAATAAATATACAGGGCACTATAAGAGTGTATGGTCGAAATTTCTGCCAAGAGCTGGTGAGCGCTCATGATCATTGTCGAGGAAATGTGATTGAAGAAGGATGCTAGGAGAAGAGGAGGCTGTACAGAACAGTATACAAATGAGTCTGGGTGGTCATGAAGACTCAGGTTGAATGCCACCTGTACATGTCACTGAGTATGTCACTGCCTTAGGAAAACTGATTAATTTTCATGATCTTAAAGTTCTCATCTGCACAATGGGATGATGGGACCATTGATGATGTTGCAGAATTGTCGTGAGGACTGAGAGAACCGGCTGCAGAGGGCCTTCCACAATGGGAGGCACTCAATAAATGGCACCCATTAGTATTAGAAAAGGCAATAGAGTAGAAGGGAAAATAAGACTTGTGTTCAATTGGTAAAGACTGGTTGTAGTTCATCTTAAGCCAAAAGGAAATCACAGGTATACCCACCGATACAGAAAGTTTGCTTCATACTTTCATCCTCGGCCAGCCTGAGCATAGTCTGCATGGTGAGCAAGGTCATCATCATGAAGGGAATACTTTGGGACACTGCAGTGAAGGAGGTGAGAGAAGAAAGGTATGACTCATTTTCTCACATGGGGGCTCTGTGACTTCCTGCATCAGCAACAAGCATGTCAAAGCTGCAAGAAGGAGGCAGGTGAGGTTCAGGAGGGAGATATTCTCCTTCATCCCCTCCTTCCCCATGTGAATGCCAGGCTGTAGTTAGTACCCCAAAAGAAGGTACTGCATATACAACTACATGTACCTGTTGTCCAGTGGCTATTGTTTATTTGGATAATTGTTTTATTAATATCAATGTCTCCCGCCCAACCTTCCCTGTATTCCCAAGGCCCAGCAAATTTAATGGGTGCTCAATAATATCTGTTAAACTAAGTAGTGTAGAAACTAATGGTAGGAATCTTTATAGGTGTTCATCAGTTTGCAGAATATGCCTTTTGGCAAATATACTTCTGCAAAAGCAAAGCCAAGTGAAGGGAAAGTTGAGGATGGGAGTCAGGTCAAATTCACTGCATTCTGGACTAATGGCTGGTGGGCAGGCTCACAAACATTCATAAATAGCCACACCATGTCCCTGTCAATCCTCTATAGTAGGCAGAGATGCTCTCCTTTCTGCCATTTTCTGAAACCACTGGGTTTTAGACAATTGTTCAGAGGTGGTTGTTTCCTAGTTAAAGTGTATCAAGTATTCTCTTTATACCATATCTGGTTGCCAGTTCAGCCAGGGAGAGCACAACAAATTCGTCTGGGAGCTCTAGAATCCTGAAGTTACTCTGGACTTCATACATCACAGAGTTGAAATCATGTGCAGCTAGAGACACCAAAACCTCACCAGCTAGCATTCTGATTTCTCTGGGATTCTGAGAAGGAAAAGAAAAATAATAACAGCTAGAGGAAGATCAAAGTCTTCAGAGAAAAATAGCTTACATAATATTGTGATTTTTCCCTCCATATGGCATAGAGGGAGAACAGGCTATTAATTACAAATCTATTGTAAAAGACTCTCAGATGTTACTTGCTGGGAAAGAAGATGTCACTTTAATGTATTTTTTAAAAAAATGGTTTTAATAGGGTTCTTGTAAACCTGGGGTCAGTAGGTGTTTTCTAGCTAATTGATCATGTACTATGAACATAGGATTTATGTTTTATGCTTAAATAATAAGAATTATTGTGTTCAAAAGATCAAAAGTAATGGTGAAAGGAAATGGGCTAGGAGTTGAGAGGGTTGGTTTCATTATCTTCTGACCTAATTGTCTTTGATATTGGAAACATTCTGCTTTTGTTGATGGTGAACTAGGTAAATTTGATCAATCCTCCGGCTGAGGAAAATAAAAAGATCAAGACAAGATACTAAAAAATGTTCTCATAAAAGCATCAAGGAGCTCACGATGTAGAGTATAATGAATTAATGGGTTGAAATCAAGAAAAGATCATACAGTCCCAGATAAGGAGGCACATAAAGAGATAAAAAATCATAAGGGGACCAATAAAACTGATTTCTAGTTACTTGTTCAGTCAACAGATAGTTGTGTTACTTTAAAAAAAAAAACATGTCAGCATAAAATTCCCTATCTAAATGGAGTCTGGATGATGTTACCTCTAAAGTCTTTCTCAGATTTCCCTGTTTCCTCAACTGTGGAAGGATGAATAATGGGCATGGGAACTGTATTCAAGTATCCATGTAAAAGAAGGAAAAGTCATTTGTGGTTCTAGCAGAGATACAGAAAAAGATTCTGCCATCCACACAGATGCTCTTGGGTGACTTGAAGACCCTGTTGCTAGCCCTGTGCTGATTCACCAATAAGAACCAAACTTACATGGTTATCTCTCATGTCCTTAGAAGTGTAATAAATCAACCGTTGGACAATTGCATCATCCAAGATGTCAGAATTCTGAATAATAGACGTGAGATGACTGTAAATGTCTTCCTGTGAATATATAAGGAGTATTTGGATTGTAAAAATAAAGGAATTGGATGAAGTTCAAATAAATAACACAATTAAAGTAGGCAATATATTTTTATTACACAGTGGATTTTAAATATCTTAATTTGGGCTTCCCAAACATAACATGAATCTTTAGGAGTCAAAAGTTTACATGTAGAACAAAACTAATTCTAAAATTGATTTGAACTTGTTACATCCCTATGGCAAGATCAAACTGAAGGCAGGGACAGGTTGCTTGATATATTAGTCTTTTGAAAGTCATTGTTGTAGAGGTCCCGGGGTGATGGAAATGCCTGACACCCTAATTACTGCTCTTAATTACAGGGAGTGTATAAGGAAGCACACTGTATTTCCCAAAAAGGTTTTTACGCCATGAAACTGGATCAAAAGGGAGAGTTACTTTAGGTAGAGGGGAGTGAAGGGAGGGGCGGGGAGATGGGGATAGGAAGGATAGTAGAATGAAACAGACATTATTACCTTATTTACACATATGACTGCATGACGGATGTGATTCTATAACATGTACAATCAAAAAAATGAGAAATTATACCCCTTTATTTATGATATATCAAAGTGCATAAATGCATTCTACTATTATATATAACTAATTAAAGCAAATAAAAATGTATAAAGTGAAAAAAAGGGAAAGTTATAAGTTCTTGTTTTATTCATGCCTTTGCTAAGAGAAGGGTGAATCCTTTTTGGATGAAGCTGTGGCCTCGGAAACTACGTGGCTTGGCCAGATGCTTGTGTGTGAGTGCCTCTAAATCTCTACATGAAGGAGAGGCTGGTGTGCTCAGATCTCCAACAGTATCAATTGCACACCTCCAGCTGCTGCACCCATATCTGAGGTGTGAAACAGCTTCCTTTGCACTATTTTTAAGGGCTGAGCCTTAGAAGACTCAAGAATACGCTCTGCTTTGTCTTTGCTTTCTTCCTTTAAGTACTTTCAGAGACTGTCTCATCATTTGCTTCATGTATGCGTTCTGCTTTCTGCAGGCCTGTTCTCTTGGAAAGGTCTCCACTGGGGGGGCCCTCACTGTGTACCTGGAACTGGGCCAGGCCCTTTATCTGGAGCATCTCTTTGGACTGTTCACAGTGAGCCTCTGTGTTAGATGCCACTAATATACCTTTTTATGAATGAGAAAATTGAGTGACAGAAAGCGTGTGGTTAGTATTAGGTGGTATCGCTGCCCTAGGAACCTGGCTCTTAGCTGGCACTGTGACCTATTTGTCATGCTGGCTATTTCAATTCCTTAACTTGACACAATATAAAAATAAACTGTAAGCATTTGTTATTCTCTGATGCCTTCTCTGGAATTTCTTCCTCAGTACTTAAGGGGTCCAGAGACCATTTCCTACATGCTCCCAAATATTTGAGAAATAGTGCTTCATGGGAAAATTAATTCCTACTAAGAGATTAATATAATGATTTTCAACCATACCTACATGCTAGCATAAGCTCTGTGAGCTTTAAATGTCTAGGCTCTTCACAGATTGGTCAAATCAGAATCCCTGTGATGAGGTTTGGCAATCCGTATTTTCCTAAAATTTTCTAAGGGATTCTAATACACAGTCAGGGGTTAGAGCTGCTGAATTAAGAGATAAAGGTATAGGTATTGCCTTTTCCAGGAAGCAATACTGACTAGTTATTAGAAGCATTTTGATGGCGTGAGATGGGCTTGTGTTTTGTTCTTCTCTGGGAAAGTCATGTAACTTCTCTGTCTTATTTTTCTTAGCTGTCAAATGGAAATAGCAATATTTAAGAAGTTGTTGTGAGAAGTAATTATTATATAGCGCACCATTGTGTTGAAAACATCTAGCCCTTCACTTCCTATATAAGTGTCCATTGAAGGGTAGTATTGTTATTTTGGTTGTTGAAGTCTGAATAGCCTTCAATTCTCAGGAAAATTTTCCAGTTGTGAAATTTCATTAGAGATGAGTATGGGAGCTCTTTGTGGATTTTCCTAGGAACCCTAAAATTATGAAGGAGGAGTCTTTAACCCACACGATTGCAAATTTGACATCCCCCACTTTCCACACCTACCTATATAAGGTTATGAACCAAGGCATCATTTGCTAGTTTCTAGAAGTGGATATATTCTTGAAATGCTAAATGATTGCTAAGTGCCATGGTTCTTAAAATGCTAACTATAATTGTTTCAGCATTATAATGACTTCCGTTATTACAACTGCATTTTTGAAAAATCTAACACCACGTCAGAAGCCAGAAAAAAAAATAAGGCAGTTGAGGCAAAAAAGAATATATATGAAATGTTGCAACAATGATACTAAAAATGGTGAAAGATTTTATTCCCTATTTGTCCTACCTTACTAATATTATCCTCCTTGTTCAGCATCCCAAGAGTGAGATTAATATCACCAAAAATCTCTAAAATGCACAGAAAAAAAAGAATTAAAATATGTATCAAAATGCTCTCTGTTAGTTACTTTGCAGTAGCCACAGAAAAATTAATTTGTTCTGTCTCCATCCATCCTTTCTTTCTTCCTTGACAGAAATTATATCTTATTCATATTTCACATTCCTGATACATTTGAAATTATCAGATGTTCAGTAATAGTTTTGAAACCTGAATTCAATGGAGAGGATGATAGATTCCTATTTATCCCTGTAGTCAAGTGGCCATCATCCTATACATGTTCTCTAGCCAAGCTCAGCTGTAAGATTCAATGAGCTGAATCCACTTCTCATGACTTGAGCTCTTCATTTCGCACTCTTTCTCCTTCAACACCTCTCCTGTCCATCTCCCCCTACCCCCTATACTCTCTTCTCAATATCTCTCTACTCTCTTGTGCCTGCCAGGTCGTTTTTTTTGTGCCATGTTGATGAGACCTTGATTTCTCTGATAAAGACCTAAGTGTTTTGATTTGCACTTTGCAGGAATATATATATATATCACTCTAGAAAAGTATAATAAAAATTTGGAATCAAAAGAATTGAGCAATTTCAGGCCACATGGCGGGTTGGTAGGAGGAATGATTTTGGGGATGGAGATTTTTTTTGAATCTCCAAATCAAACAATACAGCCTATTAATACTGTATTTTTGGCAAAGCAGAAAGACAGCCATACTTGTAAATTGGAGGAAAACAATTCTACGGGATTCTTCTAATATTTAAAATTAAACAAGAGACTGCCTTTCTTTGATATGTAGCCACTCTTCTCAAGTGGGGTATTTTTTTTATTTTTATTTTTTTGTGGTGCTGGGGATTGAACCCCAGGGAAGCACTCTACCAACTGAGCTATGTCTTCAGCTCATAGAAGGTTTTACAACAGGTAAAACAGTTATGTCTCAGGTTTCCAGTCTATCATTGGTCCTTCACAATCAGCATTTAAAAAAAATTTTTATATAAAGGGAGAGTAGCGGGAAATAATCTTACTTTGGCAAAACATTTCATAAAATCCCATAATGACACACCCTCTGCTAGACCCAATATGTTACAAGACACACAGTACACAGCAGAGCCCCAATCTCTGGGACCTGATGGTGCTTACCTGAGGATTCCTCCATGCCGTGAGTTATGTCTTGGCTATTTTAGGGTTTCTAAGAGACAGCACCTAAGTATCAGAAATAGTAAGGCTGAAAAATCAAAGAAGCAGGTCAGCAAGTTTCTCATCTAAGGTTCACATAAGGTTCCCTAAATGAAAGTCCCTTCTCCACTTGGTTGGCACAGTGATCTGGGAGCTTCCAGCGATGGGTTTGCTGTTGAGGAGGCTGATGCTGTACTCTACAACTATGACATTGTCTTGCTTTTGAGCTCCTGCTGACCAACAAAATGGCTGCATCTCACCGAATATTGTCCCTTTGGTGGAGACCAGAGTATTTGAGAAGGAAGAAATTAGAGACTAGGATTCAAACCATTGTTATAGACCAGAGGAGTTCCTCTCCCCAAACTTGGGTCCATTGAGCACAAATTTGGGAATGGTTTTCAGTAGTCACTTTACTGGCCTGATGTTGGTAAAGCCTTGAGATGAGGTTGCTGATTATTCTATTTGGTGAAAGTCAGTCACACAAACTGGGCATGCCCAATGGACCGGAATGCCTGTCAGGGGCAGTTGAATGGAATGTCCAACTGACACAGTGGCAAAGCCAAGCCTTCTTTATTTCCCTTCCCAATGCTTTTTCCTGTCTTGATCAGGCTTTTTCTCTGACTCCATTATCTCTGTTTGGCTTCAATTCATTTTTAATTCAGACCTTTTGGCTATCAGACTTTGAACTTTACTAGCATTGACTTAAATCTGGTCCTAATGCCCCTTAACTCTAAATCTATAGGATCACAATCTCTGGTAAATGCAGCCTGTGTGTTAATATGGCATATGAGAGAGAGAATGGGAAAGTGGTACTAACAATCAATATGGCCGATGCAAAAGGGGTGAGGAGAGGGCTCATGATAATTCTTAGCGGCTTCTCTATCTTCCCTTCATTAACGCACCTTATTTCAGATTCAAAGGTCAAGTTTTGGCTCACAACTCAATCACAACTCATAGATAGATATTTAGGTCTTCACCAGGCCAGTGATTGAAAACTTTCTCTGCTTCGAAAGTATCACTTTTCTCAAACTGTGGTCCACAAGTGCCTTGTCGTAGGATTCACCTGGTGTCCTTACTTAAAATGTCGATTTTCAGGCCCCACCTCAGACCTGGTAAGTTAGAATGAAGGGGTCAGGGTTCTGTATTTTTAATGAGTACCCTTGGTGATTCTAAGGTTCACTGAAGTCTGAGAAGCACTGGCCAAGATCCTGGCCCAGTCACCCATGAATGGATGAGTGAAAACTTAACAGTTAACTGAGAGTGTTCTTGGTGGTTGACAAGAATAGCAGCTGCTTCTCCTGACTCATTCACAGTCAAAGAAGGGGCTGAGAACTGGTGAGTCAGAGAGGTAGTGGGGTGAGATTAGTGGCAGCCTTATGCCTCATAAGGAAAGATAACATTAGAAATGATGTGCTTTTAAAACAATAAAGAACAATATGTAACAAAGTTGAGAAATTAGCTGTTTAGGTCATTGTTATAAATATTTTCTTCTTTTTTATTTTTTGTGAATTCAAAATATGATTTTCTGCATCCCTTACATAAAGGTTTTCTTGATTTCTTAAAAATTGGTAAAGTCAGGGGATGATTGATTTATATTAACTTTGTAATGTTATCATCAGGACAATAAAAACACATCCTTTCACTAAAGATAAAGCAAAATCAGATAGATTAAAACAACAACAACCAAATCCTCAAAACAGCTCATTTGCTTTCATTTTATTTCATTTTAGGAGGTCTGTTTGTTGTGTCTTTCCATCATTCCCTCTTCTTCTCTTTACACCCCGCTTACACAATGCAGGTTTGATTTCTTCAAGCCTGTGGGAGCTTGCTAAGCAGTGATTCTCAAATCTAATTGGATGGAACATGCTAACTAATTCAGTATTGTTTCCAGATATTTTATTTTGAAGGAGACCAAATTCAGCCTGCTGAGGAACCACAGCATCTCCTCAGACAGGTGATAACTCTTTCCTTTCTATGCAATTTGTCAAATTAAGTTTCTACTTAATCCAAGGAGCACTAGGTTCCCAAATGAAGTGTTAGCAGACAAGAATGTGAAACAACTACAACAACAAAAAGCAGTTGAGGTAAAATATAAAGCTAGGGGAGAATATATACATATAAACATGGAAACCATCAAAATTTATATTTTGTGGTTTTAATGTAAAAGCTTTTAATTGTAGAGCACAATTAATTTAAACTTTTGACATCAATTCCTTTATTCTTCAAATGAGGTGTTAGATATTATAAAACAATTTAAAAAGTCAAATTAGCTGGTGCTTTAATTTTTGTCAGTTTCAAGAGGTTAAACACAATCACTTGTGTTTTGGCATATGAAAGGACAAGGAATATTACACAACAGCTTTATATAGAGGCAAATATACCTCAATTTCCCTGTGTTTCTTTTATTTTTTTATCCTTTCCTACCTCTTCTCTTTCCTCTCTCTCCTGTCTTCTCCTCTGCTTTTCTGTAACCAGGTCTCTCTTTTCCGTCCTGTTGTTTTTGCTTTTAATTTTTCTCCTTCTTTATCTTTGAACTGATAGTAAACAAAAACAAACAATATCAGAATAATTTCTAGGGGTTGGGGTTGTGGCTCAGTGGTAGAGTGCTTGCCTAGCATGTGTGAGGCACTGGGGTTCAATTCTCAGCACTGCATATAAATAAATGAAAAAATAAAGGTCCATCAACATCTTAAAAAAATAAAAAAAATAATTTCCAGTATCATTCAGTTTAGTTGAATTCAACCCAGTTATTTGTTGACTTGTTAGGCAAGAAGCCCCATGGTAGAGACTTTTGAGCATATCATAGTCAATGAATCCGCCAGTCCATCAACACAACAAACTGAACAGTAAGCCAAGGTTGAGAGTGTTAACATAGAGGCGCAAACTCAGAGCACAAAGGAATTGTGACTTCTGTCCACCAAGCACAGGGTGGCACTGGAGTTGGTCCTCGGAAACAGAAATGAGTCCTCTTCAGAGCACTCAGAGAAACTCAGCAGCCTCCTTTCCTAAATAGAAGATTTACTCATGCTGAGTAAATAATACCATTTTCTTCTATTTAAATTTTCCAATATTTAGAGTGTTCGATTGTATTTATTGCAAATATACAGTGTTCCGTTTTTGCGACAAAATGTATGTTCAAAATAATTTTCTTCCACTCAGAGCAGGATTAATGAATAAAATAAAAAGAAAGAGAAGACACAGCAGGAGACCTGGATTTCATACACTTGAATCTTATCTAGGTTCTGCCTCACAGTAGTTGTATTTATTATTACTCTGGGAAAAATAATCAACCAGGTTTCAACTGCAAAAAAATGAGGGTATTGAGTTAGCTGGCCCAAGGACCACTTCCTGTGTTAAGCAACTTTATTTTCACTTTCTTGGTAATTTCAAACCATTAATAATGTTGTTTCTAATTCCAAAGCAATTATATTGTAAATGAAGTTTTGTATTACAAATTTGGTAAAGGGAAGTTATACTCTTCCCCATATCTTTCTTGCTGCATTGGTAGTAGCAGCAGCCAACCATACAGGGAGAGGAGACTGCAGAACTGCCTGGGGACTGAGGCAAGGCAGTCGTCTCTGTGGACAGAGAGCTAAGGGTGGTCGATACAGCTCAAAGCCCATTCCAGTGATTGAGCTTCCATTCATGTTTCTTGACTTAAAATCCTCAAGAGCTTTTAACCATGAATTACTAATTTGAAACATGTGCAAATAGCAGTAGCTTTTCTGTATGTTATATGAGCATTTTAACATCAAGAACCTGGTTTTAAAGGTACCTCTCTCTTACGTGTCCAGAAAGACCTTAAGTATTTATTAATTCTGGAACTTGTGGATGATTTATTTGATGTTTTCACTCTCAAGCAATAGATAATTCATGCAGATGAAGAAGCATGTTAGAAGCAGATTATTTCTCAGAGCCTTTCATAGTAGGCGTATCTAACTTTGTGGTCTACAGGTTAAAGGAGAAGAATCCAGTCCATCTTTGTAATTTGGGGGCCCTTTACCTTAGAAGACCTTATCTAGCAACTTGGCCTTTTGGGTGTTGGATTTCTGCTTTGTAGGGATCATCTGACCTTGGCCAGAACTTTTACAACAGGGTTTTAACTGTCATTCACCTTTTGCCATGCTCCCCTCCAGGGTTATGTTGGTGAGAAAAGAAACACCATTTTTTGACTGAGGAGCCTATCTATCTTTAATGGAAGCTAAATTATTTGGATACTTTTGTTTATCTCAACTTTTCATAATGAATAATTGGGTTTTATAACTGCCCAAGTAAATAAATTTTAGAAGAAAAAGTCATAAGTAGCATATTTTTAAGGACAGTTTTATTGCCTTTCAATGATTTTTCTATATTTAGAAAAAGAAAAAAAAAACTTGTCATTTATTTGAAAAGAAACAAACCTGTATTTGTTGCTTTTTTTATTTTTATAGGATGACAAATACTAATTTTTTTGTTGTGTCAGTGTCCTGTAAATAAGTCATAAAAAATAGGGATATTCTCATGTTACACTTGGAGACTTTGAGATCCCTAAAAATGATTAGTGAGTTTTATAAAAACAATTTATTAAGTGAAAGTGTTCAAGAAATTTTAACTAAGAAGTGATAGTGAACTGTCAGATAAAATTTTAAGTAATAAATTTACGAGGCAAATCTCAAAACCATAATGTGGATCCAGGATTGTGAAACACAATTTAACTTTCTGGGCTGGAACTCACGTTGGTATCTATAACTTTTTGTTTGCTTCTGTGGTGCACAAAGATGAAGACAGAAGCTCAAGGAGATAAAACTGGGGCCCATTTCAGCATGCTGTGCTTACTAAGGCAGGAAAGTAGATGCACCCATTAATAAATATTAGAGATATTTACAAGGAAGTGGCTTAATCCACCTATGCCTCAGTTGCATCATCAATAAAATGGATAATTGTATAGATAAAATTAATAATGCAAAGAAAAGATGCAATTTCATCAGATCAGAATTAAGTTATTATTGTTATCTGCTATTTTGCTGCTGCTTTTCTTGCTTTCATACTCTTAGCAACTGAAAAACAGACTGAGACCATATCAATCCAACAATATTCTGCTTATTGAAGTCTTAAGCTTATTGTTTCTGACATTAAGAGAAAGCGTTCTTCCAGGACTGTGAAATAATCATATTCATGATTTAATCAAGCTAATTGATTGCAAATTACTCAATTATCAACTACTTCTTAGGCATTTCTCTTTTGTGTTGTATTTTGTAAAATAATGGTCTTTAATTCCTCAATGCTTCTTAACACTGTATTCGTCCTTCAAAAAAAATATTCTGATTGGTTCCTTTGCTGCTTGCAACTAAAGTATGTGATTGAAAACGAAATTAACTCTAAACAAGGGAGCTTCCTGAAATATCTTAACAAAGAGAACCATTCTCTTCACAAACCTCACTCGATTCTCTAGTGATTTTCAAGTATTAGGGCAAATAACTGTGAGAATCCTTTGCTGTCGCCAGCATTTGTAACCACACATAGCAGACCAAAAGCATCATGTTAGTGGGGAGAATTATCACAAATTAATAAAATGGCATGTGATCTGAAAAGGTTATGGGAGTTCTCTTGGGAGTATTTTGCTCAAAATACACGTACACTGCAATTATTTTTTATAAAAAAAGGGGGTGTATGTTTATTGAAATAAGCATGCAATAAATTATACACCTTTTAATTTGATAAGCATTTTTATTGGTTCTTTTTATTTATGCATGACAATAGGATTCATTTTGACATTATATAAGCATAGAATATAATTTGTTCTAATAGTCCCTAGTATCTCCACTTTCCCTCTCCTCTACTGATCTTTCTGCTATTAGTTTTTTTTTTAAATTATCATCTTGAAGATATACATGATAGTGAGATTCACTGATATATTCATATATGTACATAGGAAAGTTAAATAAGATTCATTTCACTGTCTTTCCCTATCACATCTCTCTGCCCTTCCCTTCATTTCCCTTTGTATACTCCACTAATCTTTCTTTTATTCTTTTTTAAATCCCTCCCCCTTATTGTGGATTAGCTTCTACATATCAGAGAAAATATTTGACTTTTAACTTTTTGGGATTGGCTTATTTCAACTTAGCATGATAGTCTCTAATTCAATCCATTTACTGGCAAATACCATGAAGTTGTTCTTTGTGGCTGAGTAATGCTCCATTGTGTATACGTACCACATTTTCTTTATCCATTCATCTGCTGAAGGGTGCCCTAAGCCTGCACCCATGAAACTACCACCGTAATTAAGATAATAAACATACCCATCACTCCAAAATTATCCTGTGCTCATTTGTAATCCAAACCTCCTGTTCCTCTCCATACACCTGTGTCTTTGTCCCTAGGCAACCACAATTTCTAGAATTTTATGTAAATTTATCAACAAGGAATGTACCCTTTTGGTTTCATATGGTCAGCATAATTATTTGGGGTTTTATTCATATGTAATGACAGTTCATTACTTTTATCACTGGATCTTCTATTATATGAATATGGTATGATTTCTTTTGTCTATTTAGGTGTTGGTAAACGTTTAGGTTGTTTACAGCTCTGTGATATTACTAATGAAGCTGCTGTGAACATTTGTGTACAAATCTTTCTGTGTTCATATGTTTTCTTTTCTCTTGAGTAAGTACCAATGAATGGATTGGCTACGTCATACTGTGAACCTTTGTTTAATTTTTCAGAAACTGACAAAGTGTTTCTAAAAGTGGTGGTTACATTTTAGATTTCCACTGAAAATGCATGAGAATTTCAGTTGTTCCAGATTTTGTCAATATGTGATAGTTTCAGTATGGTTAGTTTTTGTCATTTATGTGGCTCTGCAGTGATATCTCAAGGTGGCTTTAATTTATCCTTCCCTAATGACCAATGATGTCGGTATTTTTTTCACCTGTTTACTTTTCTTGTGTGAAACATTCATTCAGATCATTGCCCATTTTTATTGGGTTAATTTTCTTGTATTTTAAAAGTTCTTATGTATTCTGCATATTCCTTAACAAATATGGTTTTACAAATATTTGCTCTCCGTTTTTGGCTTGTCTTTTCATTCTCTCATATGTCACCTGAAGAGTAGATATTCTTAGATTTTTATGAATTCTGATTTATTCTTTCTTCTATGGATGGTATTTTTAGTGTCCCTTCTAAGAAATCTTTGATTCCACAAAGATCATGGATTTTTTTTGTTGTTGCTGTTTTCTCTACAGGTTTTATAATTTTAGGATTTACATTTATATGCATGTTATGTTTATTTATTTTAATATGAATAAGGTATGGATTGAGATTCTTTTTTTATTTGTTCTTTTTAGTTATACGTGACAGTATAGTATATTTTGACATATTTAAACAAACATGGAGTACATCTTATTCTAATTAAGAGAGTTTTTTTTTTTCCTCTTATGTGAGAATCTGGTTGTTTCAAAACTGTTTGCTGAAAAAGATGTTCTCTTCTTCATTGAGTTGTCTGTCTATACTGCCACAGTCTGGCTGGGCACAAATGCCGCAGTCTGGCTGGGCACACAATCACGAGCCACCACACAGCTTGTAGATTCAAACAGCAACTCTTTATTCCCGAACTCACACCAGCCGTCTACAAACACGTTCTGGGGAAATCCACGTTCTCTGCCCGAATCCACGTTCTCTGCCCAAATCCACGTTCTCTGCCCAAATTCACATCCACTGGGCTTCTCTCTCCAAAATATACTGTCTGAATCCCGTGAGAACTCAAGGGGAACTCAGGCAGCAGGATACGCCCTATTCCCAGCAGGAATAATCTTAAACCTTAAACCTGGAACCTAAACTGGGAACGCCCTAAACAGGATTATCTTAAAACCGGGAACACCCTAATCTGCCTTGGTCCTTGAGCAAGGTCACCTACATTCAATGTCGCTGCAACATGTCAGCAACATGGGGTACGCTGGCAAGGAAATTGTCATACCTACTTGGCTAATGGCTCCCAGCACTATACAACTCCATAAAAAAATCAATTGTGTATATCTTGGGCCGATTTCTGGACTTTTCTTTTTCATCGATCTATTTCTATCTTTAAACCAATACCCAACTGCCTCAATTACTATAGCTTTAAAAATCTTGAAATAAACTTAGTGTAACTCCTACAACTTTGAACTTTTTCAAAGTTGTTCTATCTTTTCTATGGTCTTTGCATTTCTACACCAAATTTAGAATCATTTGGCCATTTTCTACCAAATAGGATAGGAAACAAAGAAAGAAAAGAAAAGCATACTGAGATTTTGATTGAAATTGCATTAAATTTCTGGATCAGTTTGGAAAGAATTAACATCTTAATAATATTGAATCTTCCAATCTACAGGCAAGGTATCTTGAATGTAGAGTAGTACATTTATCTAGTTTTCCTTTAGTTTTTCTCAGCAATGTTTGGTAGATTTTAATATACAGGCTTTACATAGGTTTTGTCAAATTTATCCTGAAATCATTTAGAATTTTAGTATTATTACAATTTTTTTTTTATTTTTTGGGGTACTGGGGATTGAACTCAAAGGCACTCAACCACTAAGCCATATCTCCAGCCCTATTTTGTATTTTATTAGAGACACTGAGTGGCTTGCTTTGGCTGTGCCTTGTTTTGGCGGAGGCTGGCTTTGAACTTGCGATCCTCCTGCCTCAGCTTCCCAGCCACTGGGATCACAGACACACAACACTATGCCCAGCTACAAAAATATTTTTAAAATCTCAATTGCAATTGTTCATTGCTAGCCTATAGATGTACTATAAACTGATTTTAAAATATTGATTTTATATCCTGTAGCCTTGATAAACTCATTTAGTTGACAGTTTTATGAACAAACAAACATATTTTTACTTCTTTCCCTGCTGGATCCTTGTTTTTCTTTTTTTTCCATTTATTGCATTAGTCAGAATTCTAGTATAATGTTAAATAGAAATACCAAGAGGAAAAAATCCGTACTTTGTGTTAGTTAGCTTTCTGTAACTGTGACAAAAAGCCTGAGATTACTTAATAAAGGAAAAGGTTTATTTGGCTCATGGTTTCCAAGGTTTCAGCTCATGGTTGCTTGGTTCTATTGCATTGGGCTTGTGGTAGCATAGCATATCATAGCAGGAGTACCTGGTGCATGAGGCCTGTTCACCTGGATGTCTGTGGAGCAAAGAGAGAAAAGGGTCCAGGATCCCGGACCCCTTCAAGGGCACACCCCTATGACCTAACTTCTTCCCACTAACCCTATACTTCCTAAAGGTTTCCATACCTCTGAGTAGCAACACATGCTGGGGACTAAGACTTCAACTTATGAGCCTTTGGGGACCCTTGTAAAAGCCATCCATAGTACTTTGTTTCAGATCTGGTGGGGAAAGCATTCAGTCTTTTGTCTCTAGTTAGGATATCAGCTGTATGGTTTTCATAGGTGGTCTTTATTGTGGTAAGAAAGTTTTCTACATTCCTAGTTTTTTGAGAGTTTTCCTTAGAAATGGATGTTGGCTTTTTCAAATAATTTTTTTTGAGCAACTATTGAGAAGATTTTGTTGTTTCTCTTATTAGTCTGTAACATTGTGAGTTATATTGATTGGCTTTTGAGCATTAAACCAATTTTGATTCCTAGACTAAGCCCCTCAGTTTTCTGAAAGAGATTATTTACAATTGGCACAAGTTCTTTCTTAAATGTTTAATAGAATTCACCAGAGAGCCTGAACATGTGTGTGTATGTGTGTGTGTGTGTGTGTGTGTATGAGAGAGAGACAGAGACAGAGACAGAGAAGCACAGAGAGACAGATTTTTAAAGAAATGCAATTACTTTAATATATATAGTGTTATTCAGAGTATTCCATTTGCATGAGATTTTCCATTTTGTTTTTTTTTTTTCAGGGAAAATATTCATTTCATCAGAGTTGTTGACTTCATTTGCATAAAGTTGTTTATAATGTTAGTATTTTAAAATGTTTGTTGAGTCTGTAGTGATTTTACCTCATGGTATCAATAAATTTTGCTGCCTTTAATTCTAGATCAGTTTGGTTAGAGTTTATCATTTTAATTGATCTAAAAAAACAGTTTTAGTTTCATTGACTATTATTTTTCTGTTTTCTCTTTCACCAATATTTGCTCTGATCTTTATTTTTACTTTCTTTTCTTCTGGATATTTGGGTTGAGTTTATTCTTTTTCCTGATTTCTTAAGGTGGGAGATAAAGTAATCAATTTTAGGCTTTTTATTATATAAGCTACATTCCACAAAACTGGATAAATTATATTTTATTTTCACTTAGTTTCAAATATTACTTAATTTTCTTTTTGATTTTTTTCTTTAACTTATGGGTTGGTTGAAGGATATTACTAAATTTTCAAATATTTGGGAATCTCCTGGATATCTTTCTGTTATTTCTAATTTAATTACATTTTGATCAGAAAACATGCTTTCTCTATTTATAATTACTTTAATGTATCAGTGCTTATTTTACAGTGCAGATCATAGTCTGTCTTAATCAAAGACTGTGTGCTGCTATTGCTGAATGTTATATTCTAGAAGTATCAATTTAGTCAAATTGTCTGATAATGTTTTCACATCTTCTACATCCTTACTGATTTTCTGTATGCTTTCCTATTATGTCTTTGATACTTTTCTATCAATTATTGAAAGAAAGTATCGAAAGAGAGTATTGGAATCTTTGTAGTTATGGATTTATACACATCTCCTTATATTTCGATTATTTTTTACTTAATATATTTTCAAATTTTGTTAGTGGATACATAAACACTTAAGATTATCATATCCTTTAGATACATTGACCTCTTGTTATGAAATTACCATGTATTATTAGTAACACTATTTGCTCTGAATTCTACTTTGTCTGCCATGAACATGACATGTCAACTCTGTTTTGATTAGGTTAGTGAATTATAACTATTTTCTTATATTTATTTCCTATTTATATCTTTGCCTTGTAGTATATTTCTCATAGATATAACATCCAATCCAATGATCTAGATCATTTGGTGGAGATGTTGAAATTGTTTACATTTATGTGATAATTATTCTAGGTTTGGGTTACAATCAACCTCACATATTCTGTACTATTTATTTTATATTTGTCTCATATGCTTTAAAAACATATCTTTATTATTTTTGTTTATTTATTTTTTTAATGTGGATGAGGATTGAATCCATTGCTCTTCTACTGAGCTGCACCCCCAGCCCTTTCATTTGCTTTTTTCCTTTCCACCTTTAAAAATTTGTTGTATCATTCCATTTCCATCTCCTTTGTTGGATCATTAGCTAAAGGTGTTTGTAAATTGTTGCTTTAGCATTTAGAGCATATTTTTTTAAAATATATCACAGTCTACCGTCAAATAATATGATTATCTATCTATCTATCTATCTATGGTATGAAACATTACAATAGTATACCTTTATTTTACCTTTTTGGTCAGTGTGTTATTGTCATATACATTGTATTTCTGCACATACTAGCCTCCAAATATATTTTTGTCTTTGCCTTATTTAATCATCTATTGACTATGTTAAGAAAATAAAAAGGTTTTATATTTACTAATATCTGTGTCACTTCTGGTGATCTTCATTCCTTTGTATAGATTTGCATTTCCATTTGGGATTTTTTTTTTTTTTTTACCCAGAAACACTTCTTTTAACACTTTTTTGGTAGTGTCGTTCTACTAGTCATAAATTTTCAGCTTTTGTATACCTAAAATATTCTTAATTTTATGTACATTTTGAAAGATGCTTTTGCTGGATATTCACTTATATGTTTGTATATTTTCTCTCTCAGTGTTTGAAAACTACTGCTCTGTCGTTTTTCAGAAGGAATTATTTCCAATGAGAACTCTATTACTTTTCTTATCTTTGTTTTTCTGTAAATCTTATGGAGTTTTTCCTTTAACTGACTTATAAGGGTCTATTCTTACCACTTTTTTCAATTATATTGGGCCTTGGTATAGTTTTCTTTGTACTTCTTGTGTTTGCAGCTCATTGAGTTGCTCTAGTATATTGATTTTTAATTTTCTTAAAACTTGAACAAATTTTGCTTAATATTTCTCCAATTTTTTTTTCTGCCCCCTCCACTCTCTTGCCTCCTTCCCTTCCTCAGGGATTCCAGTCACACATTTATTAGGCCCCCTGATGCTGACTCTCAGCTCTTTGATGTTATCATTTTCCCCTCTTTCTCTCTAAAATTTTTTTTTGTGTTTTATTTTGGATAATTTTTAGTGTTTTATCTTCAAGTTCACCAATATTTTCTTCTGCATTCCCTAAACTGATGGATGACTGGTATATTTTAAAATTAGATGCTAGTTTTCATTTCTAGATTAGGGATCTATCTACTCTTTCTGTCTCCATTAAGTTGCTTCATATTTCCTCTAGCAGTTTTAATCTTCTGTTATTATTACTCTTCTGTTTTGATTATTAATTTTCTTACTTATTAATTCTGTCATCTACACCATGTCTAGGTTGGTTTCTTTACCACTTGGTATTTGGTATTCAATGCCTGAAAAATTTTATATATATTATATGGTGCCTGCTTTCTTTCTTCCTTTATTTCAGGTGGAAAGGTAGACCTAGCTCCTGTCACTTCATCTTTACCAGAATCAGAAGTCTTCCAAGATTCTCACATGATTTATGTTGTTCATGTTCTGAGATCTTCTACTGCCTCTTTTTCTACCAGGAATACTAGTGTATACGTTAGGAATATCTTTCCCTAAAAAAGGAATGGAAAAAAAGCAACCAAGAAACCAAAATCAAATCAACAACAAAAACAAACTCAGAAAAACACTCTACATTGGTTTAGACATGAAAAATTTTCTTTTCCTTATATAAAGTCCATTTGGAGATAGATAGGCAAAGGTAAAATAACTATTAAGCAATGTGTTATAAGTCTAGTTTCTTTTTGTTTTTATGTTTTTCTGTCTTTAACACATTTTTGACCCCTTAGTTGAAAGACGATTGCTATGCACTCAGACAGCAAGAAGAGAGAAACATACAGAACTTTTTCCGTGTGAGAATTTACATTTTCAACTTGTAGAAAAGATGTTGTTGTGATAAACTTTATGCTAACACATTTTTTTGTTTGGAAAATTCTAGTGTAATGATATAGACAAATAACTCTGTTTAAATTAGCTGATTAAAGAGATGTCTTAGCATGAGAAGCAAGGTATGTAGGTACAGACTTTAAGCATAATTGATTCTTTTTAGTGTGTTCTTTAAAGCTGGTGCTAGTAGGCTGTGAGTCTTGTTTTTCTGTTCAGGATTCCAAGTGTGACATCAGATAGAGCTCTAATCTCTGGGGTATATAAAGAACTCAAAAAAGCTAAGCGCGCGCACACATACACACACACACATACACACAAATAACCCAATCAATAAATGGGCCAAGGTTATGAACAGATACTTCTCAGAAGAGGATATACAATCAATTAGCAAATATATGAAAAAATGTTCATCATCTATCTCAATTAGAGAAATGCAAATCAAAACTACTCTAAGATATCATCTCACTCCAGTCAGAATGGCAGCTGTTATGAAGACAAACAACAATAAGTGTTGGCAAGGATGTGGAAAAAAAGGTACACTCATACATTGCTGGTCAGACTGCAAATTGGTACAGTCAATATGGAAAGCAGTATGGAGATTCCTTGGAAAACTTGGAATAGAACCAACATTTGACCCAGCTATCCCATTCCTTGGTCTATACCCAAAGGACATAGCCACATCAATGTTTATAGCAGCACAATTCACAATACCTAAACTGTGGAATCAACCTAGATGGCCCTCAGTAGATGAATAGATTAAAAAAATGTGGCATATATACACAATGGAATATTACTCAGCAATAAAAGAGAATAAAATCATGGCATTTGCAGATAAATGAATGGCGTTGGAGAAGATAATGCTAAGTAAAGTTAGCCAATCCACCCAAAACAAATGCCAAATGTTTTCTCTGATATAAGGAGGCTGACACATAGTAGGGTAGAGAGGGGGAGCATGGGAGGAATAGACAAACTCTAGATAGGGAAGAGTGGTGGGAGGGGAAGGAAAGAGGCAGGGGGTTAGCAATGATGGTGGAATGTGATAGACATCATTATCCAAAGTACATGTATGAAGACATGAATTGGAGTGAACATGCTTATACAGAGATATGAAAAATTATGCTCTATATGTATAATAAGAACTGTCATGTATTCAAAAATAAAATCAATTAAATATTTTAAAAAAGGATTCTAAGGGTGAGGTAAGAGCTGAATTGCTTGAGAAAACATGAAAATTTGAGAGAAAAATACAATGAAATGTGAAGATTTGATTGTTGGTGGTTGAAGAAAGACTTTTAGAGGAAAATGTATAATTGAGATTTGATTTAGTTTATTTATTTATTTATTTGTAGTTGTACACAATAACTCTTATTTATTTTTATGTGGTGCTGAGGATCGAACCCAGGACCTTGCACATGTGAGGCAAGCGCTCTTCTGCTGAGCCATAACCTCATTGATTTATTTTTTTAAAATATGGAAAATACTAAATATATACAAAAGCAGAACTAATTATATTATGAGTGTGCATTTATGTTTCTATTGCCAATTTCAGTAATTATTGAGTCCTTGCCTATCTTCTTTTGGCTATAGCTCCTTTTATTGTCCCTCTTTTTTTATGATTTTTTCACTTTTTTATGTGGTGCTGAGGTTCGAACCCAGTGCCTCACACATGCTAGGCAAATGCTCTACCACCCAGTCCTTATTGTCCCTCTTTTATGGGTTATTTTAAAGCAAATCCAAGACATCATTAATTTTATTCACTAATACTTTAGATTTTTTTCCTAAAAAATGAAGGGTTTAAAAGACTGTAAAGAGCAGACATTATTACCTTATGTACATATATGACTGCATGACCAATGTGATTTTGCAAATGTAAAATCAGAAAAATGAGAAATTATACTCCATTTATGTAAGATTTATCAAAATGTATTCTACTGTAATATATAACTAAATAGAAAAAAAATTAAAAAGAAATTCAAGAAAATAAAAATAAAAATAACTAGTCCTAAGAATTTATATATTTTGGGAAAGATGCTTAAAAATGCCTACATTTTTAAGGTTTGAATTTTTAGTAGATAAGTATGTTTTAGAGGTAGAAAAAAAAAGATTGTAAAAAAGCAAGCAAGCATAATATTATTATTATACTTCAATAATTAACAGGACTTTCTTAATATCATCAAATACCCAGTCTCAGCTCAATTTCCTAGCATCATTATGATTTTTAGAGTTTGAATAAGACCCAATTATGGCCTATTCATTAGAATTAGTTGATATGTCTCTTAAAGATAATTTAACGTATAGATATTAATTCAGATTTTATTAATTTGATTTTTATCTAAAAAGTGAAGTAGTTCTCCTATCTCTTAACCAGTCAATAAAATTGAAATAATTTCCTTGTGCTATTTGGATCAGATTTGTACATTTTGGTGGAATAAATTAAGCAAGTAAAAAAAAAAAAAGGAAAGAATAGTAAATAAGGTTAAACAAGTGCATGAAAAAATGCTCACCATCTCTAGCTGTCAGAGAAATGCAAATCAAAACCACCCTAAGATACCATCTCACTCCAGTAAGATTGGCAGCCATTATGAAGTTAAACAACAACAAGTGCTGGCGAGGATGTGGGGAAAAGGGTACACTTGTACATTGCTGGTGGGACTGCAGATTGGTGCAGCCAATTTGGAAAGCAGTATGGAGATTTCTTGGAAAGCTGGGAATGGAGCCACCATTTGACCCAGCTATTCCCCTTCTTGGTCTATTCCCTAAAGACCTAAAAAGAGCATGCTACAGGGACACTGCTACATTGATGTTCATAGCAGCACAATTCACAATAGCAAGACTGTGGAACCAACCTAGATGCCCTTCAATAGACGAATGGATAAAAAAAATGTGGCATTTATACACAATGGAGTATTACTCTGCATTAAAAAATGACAAAATCATAGAATTTGCAGGGAAATGGATGGCATTAGAGCAGATTATGCTAAGTGAAGCTAGCCAATCCCTAAAAATCAAATGCCAAATGTCTTCTTTGATATAAGGAGAGTAACTAAGATCAGAGTAGGGACGAAGAGCAGGAGAAGAAGATTAACATTTAACAGGGATGAGAGGTGGGAGGGAAAGGGAGAGAGAAGAGAAATTGCATGGAAATGGAAGGAGACCCTCAGGGTTATACAGTGGAGGGGGTAGAGAGAGAGGAGGGGAGGGGAGGGGAGAGGTGGGGAGGGGGGATGGTGGAGGATGGGAAAGGCAGCAGAGCACAACAGACACTAGTATGGCAATATGTAAATCAATGGATGTGTAACTGATGTGATTCTGCAATCTGTGTATGGGGTGAAGGTGGGAGTTCATAACCCACTTGAATCAAAGTGTGGAATATGATAAGTCAAGAAATTTGTAATGTTTTGAACAACCAACAATAAAAATTAAAAAAAAAAAGAAAATAAGGTTAAAGACATCAACACTGCACAATTTAGCTATAAACTTTCTTAGTTATGCATTCTAAGGGGAAATTCCTTTAAAAAGTATGTGTGCACCACACTTTCATTATAAATAGGCAAAGTATCATAAGTAATAGTGTTTAGACAGATTTGTGGTTTTGAAGTTGGCACTTAAAAATATTTTCCTTGCCCGTGAAGAAATGTCACTTTCAAAATTTATTAAATGAATACCATATGTGCTCTCAAATTTAGACAGTTTTATCTCATCTACTGAGTTAGCAATCCCCACAAGTGCTGTTTCATCTCAATTTGTGCTGACTGCTGCTGGGTACAGCTTTCTCCACTGTGGGGAAGCCATCAGGTTTGTCTAAATATCTTTCTAATGAGTGGTAAATATCTTTCATTGACATGAGGACTAAGGTACACAGAGATGACTAAATTTTAATATTGGGGAATAGTATTAGATTGAGGGACAAGGTGGCCTCTTTGCTACTGTAGACTCCCTTTTCTCCCCCACCCCCAAGTCTCCTGTTCTTAGCAGGTGGTGACTTAGCTTCTGCTGACTCCCTTCCAGGACAGGGACTTCACCACTTTTACACAGGGAGACTAGTCCATTTTGACAAAACTAAAAGAACTGGAAAGTCCAACCTTAGGAGCCAATTTCTTTGGTTTTTGAATTCCTGTCTTTGGCCATAATTCTGTCCTTTGTATTAGGAACATTCCATTTTCTCTTCCATTTGGCAGTACCAAAGATATTTGAAAAGATTTCCAGAATCATCCTACAATTCAAACATTTTATATTTTCTAGGCAAAAAGTCTCCAGATGATCTCTTAATAATTCCTTCCGAAATATGGCTTTCCGATTTCAATGCTCACGTTAACTAACAGATCTTTTTTATATGAACTACAAGCATGTCATATCTTCTTCAATTTATATTAAGTGAAGAAGAGTTTAAGTTAATTTTTTTAAAAAATGTAGCTATGTGAGGTCAGCAATATGGTAGAACAGAACTGTCGGGTGCTCATCTCCTTGCAGAAACATCAACTTGAAAAATTATCTATAGTTTTTTTTTTTTAAATTGGTGCTTTATATATCTACATAAAACAGAAATCTACTGTAGTATATTTATATATGTACATAGCCTGTTTTGGTCAATTTCATTCCCCTTTTTCCCTATTTTGCTCTACCTTCAACACATGAAAGAAAAACATTTGACCCTTGATTTACTAGTCTTATTTCACTTTGCATGATGTTCTCCAGTTCCATCCGTTTATCAGCAAATGCCATAACGTCATTCTTCTTGATGGCTAAGCAAAACCTCATTGTATATGTGTACCACATTATTCATTCATCTGTTGATGGGCACCTGGGCTTTTTCCAAAACTTGGTTATTGTGAACTGTGCTGCTATAAACAATTATGTGCATGTATCACTGTGGTATGCTGATTTTACTTCTCTTGGATAAATACCAAGGAGTGGGATAGTTGGGTCTTGTGGTCGCTCCATTCCTAGTTTTTTGAGGAATTGCCATACTGCTTTCCAAAGTGGTTGTACTAATTTGTAGTCCCACCAACAATGTATGAGTATATATTTTCATCCACATCCTTGCCAGCATTTGTTGTTGTATATATTCTTGGTGATTGCCTTTCTCACTGGAGTGAGATGAAATCTCAACTTAGTTTTGATTTGCATTGCCTTAAGTGCTAGGGATGTTGAGATTTGTTTCATATATTTATTGGTCAATTGTATTTCTTATTTTGAGAAGTTTCTGTTCTTTTGCCCATTAATTGATTGGGCTTCTCTTGTATTTTGGTATTAAGTTTTTGAGTTCTTTGTATGTTCTGATATCAATCCCCTGTCAGAGGAGAGGGAAGACCAATAGAAGAGGAGAAAGGAGGAGAAGATGGAAAGAGGAAACACTGGGGTCTGATGTGGAGTAAATTATACCCACGTATGTGCGATGATGTTAAAAGGAACTCCAATGTTATATATAACTATAATGCACTAAAAACATTTTTAAAATAAAAATAAAAACTATCCATGCAGAAAAATAATAATAGCTAAGAAATTCAGATGAGAGATAACAGCATGTGGGTATAACTTAGAACTAAGAAAAACTCATTAAAGGGCAGAGAAAGGAAAGTTACACATTGCCTACATAAGCCTTTTCCCAAGCCCTGGCAGCACAGTGCAGAGAAAGATAGCTTCTGCTGAGGGAAAGAAGAGTAAATTAACTCCTTGAGACTGCTGTCGACCAAAGCATAAAGTGAAACTGAGTGCTCGACTGGCATCTGGGGCCCCAAGGTCTGGGCCAGTATTTGTGGACCAAGTCTTTAGGTCTGCTCCAATGCCAGGTCAGCACCAGGGGCTGCAGGTTCTAGGCCCACCCACTTCAGGCTGTCCCCTATGGATCCAAGGTACAGAAGAGCCTCTGTGGACCCAGGTTCTATAGACAGGAGACAGGCCTGCTACAGCAGACCCAGGCTTCAGAATGGACACTACACACCCAGGCATCACGCAGGCTCCTGTGGGTGGAGGCACCAAGCCAGCCTGTCAGATTTTCTTTGTTAGAAGGTTTTTTATTTCTGATTCATTCACCATACTAGTTACAGGTCTATTAAGTGGGGTGACTATAGTTTATGGAAACCTATTATATATATATATATATATATATATATATATATATATATATATGCGAGGAACTAGAAGACAGAAGCTTGAAAGCTGCAAAGAAAGAAATGAAAAAGAGCTGTAAATATTAATTACACTTATTTGAGCATTACACGTTGCATGTATGTATTAAATGTCACAAGTACGTCATAAATATGTATAATTATTACATGTTAATTAGGATAAAAAATATATTTTAAAATGGTGGTTGTATGGGTTGGTGTGGGAGGGATGCTAATGAAAGGGTACAAAGTTTTTACTAGGTGAATAAGTTCTGGAGACCTAATGTAAACATGGTGAATAGAGCTAGTAATGACAAATTACATGTTTGAAAATTGCTCAGATATGGCTCTTAAGGTTTCACTACAAAAAATGGTTTAAGGATGTAAGGTGACGGATATGTTGCTTATTTCACACACACACACATATATGTATATATATACATATGTATATATACATGTATATATATATAAATAATATAATTTTGTATATTTTATATAAAGATACAATATATACCTTAATTAATTGATGAAAAACTATTTACTGGCCCATAAAAATAACTAAAAAATAGAAAAAATATATTGCTCTGTTATATTTAGTCTTATTTGTTTTGGCTTATTCTATTGCATTTTGACATTCATCTTCTTATTGATTATTCCTCCTTCTTTTATAAAAAGCTCAACTGATACACACACACACACACCCATTTCTTCACTGAAGAAAGTAAATTTACTTTTTTTTTGTTTCTGTCTACTTTCTAGATAAATTTTAGGCATATAGTAGGTACTCAATAAATATTTGTCAAATACATAAATTGAAAATAAACTGATTTGAATAATTTAAAAAGTTTATAACTTAGAGGGTGTTCCCTGTGACAGGAATATTTAGGAATTGGTAACACTGACTGGGTCAACCAGTAGAGAGAGAATATCAGGAATCCAGAGTTGTGTTTATTGAGTGGGAGAATAAACGTCTTTAAGGGAACCAAGAAGGTAAGCTTACATTTACAAAAGAAGATCCTGTATTTCAAATGACAGACAGATATGGGGACAAGTCACACCTATGGAGGACATTGGAAATAAAAGCCCTGTCAACTGGGAGGAGGAGCCAGTGTGTAAGGAGCAGAGCCAGTCCCAGAGCAACCCAGTGGGAAATGGTGGGCCTCCCTCAACACCAGCCCAGAGGGCAAACTCAGCCCTAGAAGGAAAGGGGCGGGATGATAGCCAATGGGTCAATGCAGGGTTTCCAGAGGCTCACACCTGGGCCACTGTAATCCAGTATGGCTCATTAGGTCCTCATTCTAATTGGCTTTGAAGACCCTGGTGGATAGGAGAGTCAGTAAAATAATCCCCCCTCCCTGCCCCACCAAGGAATTGTGGCTAGAGTACTGAACTCCAGCAATTAACTTTTTTTTTTTGATGTATGTTCTGTTCCATCAAGATTAGCTTGGGAAAGTTTGGCTGGTTTGAGGGTACATATAGGGAGAATTTGGGAAATGAGCCCTTGAGATGGGACAGACAGAAGCAAGAAAAATCAAGCAGGAACTGAAATCTAAAGATGAGCCCTAGATTATTTCTTCAAGGTGACATTGATGAACCACCTATTTGAGAATTGATATACAATTATTCTACAAAATTTCCTTCCTGTTCATATCCATCATATAATTCTCTCAACTTCGGTGTTGTGAGAGTTTTTGTAAAGTGCTCATTGAAGTAAAATCATGCTGTTTATGGTATTCCTGATGAGTGTAAGAACTGTGTTAATAAAGGATGCTTGGGGTTGCGGTTCAGAGGGAGGTTTAGACTCTTTGTCATCACATCTTTCTTTTCCAAGTGTTTACTAAACTTATACTTACCAATTCTCCATTTTCTGTTCTACCAAATTACTGTTATTTAGCATTAAATTTCCTCCTCCCTTTTGAAAATCAGAACATTTTCTTTCTTTCTAGTATTTGTTTTGTGTGTCTCCCAAGAATTTATTAAGTATTAAGGATAGTTTTAGGACTACAGCTTTGATTTCTCTCAGTACACTGAAGTGCAAATTAACTCTGATGGAAGCTTTGATCTCCATCAACAGAGCTAGGTGCATGCTTTCTAGTCTCATCTGCCTTGCCTAATCTTGCTTCTTTTAACTCTTCCTTCTTAAGTAATTCTCATTCATGCAGAGGTTGGGAGCAATTCCTAGTTGAGTCACCCTGTTTTATCTCTTTTCACTTGTTGTCAGTGAATCTTCTGCATCATGCAGTCTGCTTTATCTGAGTCCTTCCATCAAGCACAGCCCTGAATGTCTGTGTTCTTCCATGCTTGAATACTTCATTGCCTTCTGATTTTTGACACCCCCTCCCTAAATTCTTAGGATCCCTTGCTTCTGTTTTCTATTTGCCTTTGATTACAGAAACTACATGAAATGTCTAGGCTCTGGAGTTCCCAAAGAAGAGTGGAAAGATCCTACCAGGGGCAGAATTAAATGCTGTCATCCTCTCTGTGACATCTCTTCCTTTTGCATCCCTAATCAAAACTGTATATAATAAACTTCCATGGAACTCACTTATTGGGTGCACACTGTATTTCAGACACCGTCTTTTGCTCATTTCATTATTTTGATGTCTAACCCTCCTACACACCTATAACATGTTGCTGTTCACATGTCCCAAAAGAGGAAAACAAAACTTACAGAGGATGTGATAAAAGGGACACTGAGAGAGAGCTGATTGATCGTCACCATCAGGCTGGGTCCTTGTGGTCTAGATTTGAGTCAAATGGTTAAGCAGAATTCTCTGTATAGTACTTGAAGTGAAATTCCCTTTTGGGACTAATCTGATGTCTGTCCTTGTGTCCTACCAAACACACAGCAGTGCAGCCCAACTTGATTTTTCTCAGCTCAGTCCAAATTTGCCCATGCTGTATCCTATCCCATCAATAATCAAACTACTTTCTGTGTCGACCTTCAAGGTTTAGTTGTTACTAACACTAGATCTGTTTTTCATGGAGACTTTGGGGACATACATCCCAATCTAAAGGAACAATGGTAAGTGTAAGTTTTAGGTAAGATGAGCCGGATTATGTTGAGATTTGGGGAACACTGAAGCCATGAGGACAGCAAGTTTCTCGGCACCTTTCAAACATCCCCATCCATTGTATTCAGGCAAATCCTGATCCTCATGCTTTTGGCTTATTTAGTGTATGTTCTCCTCTCCAACACTTTTTCATGTACTTCCTCTCATCAAAACCCAAATGGTAAAGCTCAGTCATTTTAAACTATATTTACTGTTGAGCAGACCAAAGCTCTCCCAGGGCTGACATCTTGTCCAAATTTTCCTGACTCGAGGAATAATTCCTTCCCTTCCCTCTTTTCTTATTGAAGTCAGCAAGTACTCAATTTGTATTAGAAGATGAAATTATTGGATGTTTAAATTTTGTTATTTTGTTGCACACTGAGGAGGATGGCTGGAGCAGGGTACTTTTGTGGGCTTAATGGCCAAGATGAGAGATGACCTAATGTCACCCTGGAGTCCATGGGAGTCTTGGAAGAGAAAACAGAGCAGAAAGGGTTGACCAGTGCAGGAGGCAGGGGCCATTGAACAGGACATTGTAAGAATGAGACTCACAAAATCATAACAAAACTTAAAAATATTATTGTACAACCAGAGACGCTCGAACTAGATCTAGAAAAAAAAATTCTGGCTAATATATAATTCAGAGATACTACTTTAGTTTGTGCCTCACGCTGCCGCAACAGAAAACTTGCTCCTTTTTATTTAGAGCCAGCATCCTGGAACAACAGTGGCACTTTCCCAGCATCTTCATCAATTTCTACAGTGTACTGACTATTGGGATGATTTTAATGAAGATGATTCTTATGTTGGCAACCCAATCAGACTTCTATGGGACAAGCAGAGAGTATGATTTGGGACAAATGCATCCCTGAACTGTTTTCTATTTTACATATATCATACTTATTTTCTTGGTAGAAAATAAAAATTAATTACTATTGTTGATACCTCACTCCTAAGAGGCCAGAAGCTAATGTGTTACCTTTCCACATGGTGTGATCTTTGGGCATCTCCCCTCACAGCACAAAAGACACACAGAGAACTTCAGTGGGTTCTTGAGTACAAAAGAGAAAGCTTGTGTTCTCTCATAGCTGTGTGTCTTCCTGTCCCCATCTTCTGGTGGCTCTCAGGCAATGGGCATAATAACTTCAGGGCACTAGCTTGCATTTGTAACCATGTTTCTGTTTTGTGATTGTGTGATTAAAGCCATGAAGATCAGGGCCAAGCATGTTTTGCTATGTATTTGAATTCCTTATGCTTGCAAAATGCTTTGACCATGGCTGTCCTTCAGTAAATAGATAACCCCAAACCACTCCATGAATAAGTACAGTTCACCTGGATGAGTATAATTTGTGAAATTTACACCTTTTTACTTCAAGTTAAATTTTCTAATGTCAATCTTTTGGTAAGAAAGAAAAAGACTAGATTAGATTAAATCTTCTGGCCATTTCAGTTAGACTAAAATTATGGTCCTGTTTTAAATTTATCTTTATCTTTTTAAAATATCTATTTGGTGGAAGTAAGGAGGGAAAGTAGTTTATTAATATTTTTATAAAAGAATACATAGAGACAGATTTACTTATGAAAACACATACCCTGACCAAAACAGAATTGATGCTTAAAAACTTGTCAAAATGTTTCCTCTTTATATGCATGTTACAGAGACTGTGAATGGTCTTCATGTTAATTACATAACCTCTCCTTCTATAGAAATTGGAGGGTTAGCAGGGTAGCAACATTTCCATAAAAACTATATTTTCCACTTAGTCTTCTTTACCACCAAGGAGTCAACCCTCTGGCCAGTAGGATGTGAGTAGCAGTTCTGTGTACAGATTCTGGGTCATATCTTCAGAAAGAAAGGAACCTGATCTTTGCTTTCCAGCACATTCCTGTGGACTGGAATATGGAGATGGTAGTGATTTATTCCTGACCATTGCTGAGAAATGGTTGAAAACATGATAGAAGATTCAAATTTTCGAATTTATGCACCAACCTGGACATAAGACAAAACCTCTGGAGAGAGAAATAAACTTCTTTATGCATAACATTTTTAATTGTCTGGGTTTAGGATTGAATCCAACTTAGTTTTTTTTTAAATTAATTTTATTTCTGCGTTATAATTATACAAAATGGGAATTCATTGTGATTCATTCCTAAATGATCATAATTTATCAGTTTATTTCCCCAGGAATTCCCCTTTTCCTTTCTTCTTCCCTCCCCCCTCGACCTTCCTCTTCCTCTACTGGTCTTCCTTCTAATTTCATGAGATTCCCCCACCCCCCACTTGCTTTTTTTTTTTTTCTCTTTAGATTCCACATATAAGAAAAAAAAACATGTAACACTTGACTTTCTGACTTTGGCTTATTTCACTAAATATAATGCTCTTAAATTCTACCCATTTTTTTTTTTTGCAAATGACATAATTTCACTTTTTATGGCTGAATATAACTCCACTCATGTTGATGGACACCTAGGCTGGATCCATACCTTGACAAACAGCTTTGAATTATTGTCAACTTGCTGTTAAATGCGATTATTCCTATTTGTCTCAGAATGCTCAACAGGGTTAACCGTGGTGAAGAGGAGCATTTTCAAAAGTTCCTCCAAGGGTGCTAATTTTGTAGGGTTTATGTATGGAATAGTGTCCAGAAACTGAAGCTATTCTAGTGATAATTAATCATCTTTCTTAGGATGACCTGCCTGCAATAACTCTGGGCAAGAGTTTCCTAATTTTTTGAAAAAGATATTTGACATAAAATACAGTTATTATTGAGTAAAAAAAAAAACAGTTTATTTTTAATTAACTTTTTAATTTTTATTTTTTTTTACTGAGATGGTTGAATTGTTCAGTATTACAATGACAGGAACAGGGAAATTAAATTAAAATGCACTCACTGTGAATGCCCTTCATGCAAGTCTGTTCTCCACTGTCCTTTGACCAATCCAGTTCTTCCCACTTTTTTTGCCTGTAGTTCCCAAGGAAAAGTGAAGAATGTGTTGGGAATGCAGCATCCTGAGATAAGGAATGCTGGCACAGGCCACACTATTCTAGTGCCCTCTTACAAACAGGACGTCCTTCAGTACTCTGGCCCAGCAAATCATGTTGTCCTGGGATATAAAACCTCAGAAATCTTGGTGGCTTATAACAAACATTTAGTTTTCAGGCTCATATGTTTGCAGGCCAGCTGGGGTGATTCTTCTGTCCAAACTGTGTTCAGGACTACTCCACAAATTTCTAATTTTGGGATTGGAGGCTCCCAGAGGCACTTTTTTTTTGAGTAGAGATTCTTCTTCTCCTTTTTTTTTTTTTTTTTAGTTTCTATTTTTCCATTTAGTTTTACATGACAATAGAATTCATTTTGACATAATTATAAAAGCATGGAGTATAATTTAGTTCCCAGTACTTCCCTTTCCCCTTCCTTTCTCCCTCCCCCTGTTCCCATCCTTCTATTCTACTCATTTTTTCTGCTAGTTTTATTATAATTTTTTTTTAAAAAAGAATCCCTCCCCCTGTTCCCATCCTGCTACTCTACTGATTTTTTTCTACTAGTTTTTTTTTTTATAATTTTTTTAAAAATTGGTGTCTTGTGGATGCACATAATGGCGAGATTCACTGTGGTGTATTCATTATGTACATAAGACAGTTAACATTTAAAGCTCTGATAAGACTTGGAACACAACACATAGACAAGCCCTTAGTAGACTAAGAAGCTGTACTCTGCCCCAAATGAGTGGATGTGCAATTCTACTACAGGGACAGAGAAAAATGCAGAACAACAATGAAGTATACCACAACAATATTTTAAAACAGGATTTTTGAATAAAATTGGTAAATTTTACATAAACATGTGGATTCTCAAATCTCTTTAAAAATTGAAAGACTTGGGGCTGGGGTTTGTAGCTCAGTAGTAGAGCGCTTGCCTAGCACATGTGAGGCACTGAGTTTGATTCTCAGCACCACATTAAAAAAATGAAATAAAGAGATTGTGTCCATCTACGATTAATATATATATATATATATATATATATATATATATATATATATATATATATATATTTTAAATGAAAGACTCATCAATTCTGATCCTATGAGCAAAGGTCAGGTGGACCCGATTTTGGCTTTCTGCCTTTAGTCAGGGGAGTTGTTTCAATTTGCTAGAACTTTTATCACCCAAGATTGCCTTTTGACAGCTCTCTTCACTCCTCATTATATCCTGGCTTCTGAAGGCCATCCAGTTTGTGACCTGTAGCATAGCAGGTAAGGTCAGAAAGCACATACACATCTCACATTTCAACTGGAAAGTACCAAGGAGCTATAAACATAGACAAATGGCCAAGGGAGAACCATGGGGTAGATTATTTTAGGCTAGTGGCAAGTCATTAAGATAGAATAGTTTGTAGCAAACTTTATTAATAATAAAGAGATAAAATTGAAGTTAAGTCCCAAAGCACAGGTAAAAGTTTGATATATAGCCAGAAGGGATATTCTAAGATGTGAACTGTGGATACCAAAGATTATGTGAAATAGAAGCAATGCCCTTAGTGCTAGTGCAGCAGCAATAATGGCCAAACCCAGGAAGATGTACTTACAGCCCATCTGCTTAGACTCAGATTATCATTCCTGATCTTATATGAATAAGAACTGAGTAAATTCCTCGGGGGAGAGACTCCTCGTCAAACTGTAGGAATAAAAGACAAAGGCGAGTTAAAACTTTTTACATCAGATGTGTTTTAAGAGTGGTTTTCAGAAGTTGAAATTTTTACATATCCCCTTTTATTATGGCTGACATTTCAATATTTCAAGAACTCTTAGGGAATATTTTGATTGTGTGAAAATTTTTCCTTCATTTTGCATGAAAGCAATTCTCAGACTTTTGTAGGGTTTTAAACCTGAAGAATTAAAAAAAATGTACTAATTCCTTCTGCCATGTTGAGTATGTATATTAGTTATTGCCACAAAACTGTGAAATAATTGTGTAACAATTCATCTACAAACTCATTGGACTGAAATGATAACATTTATTTTCACAGATTTGTGGATTGACAGAGGCGACTGAACTAGGTGGGTTTGGCTTGGTGGTGCTGGTGGTCTTGGTTACCTTTGCTTATGTCTTAACTTGCTGCAGTAGCCAGATCCAGGCTGGGTGGATTTTTTTTTTGTATGTTTCTTATTCTTCCCTGTGGATCAGGGAAGATGATTAATGGTGCTGATGGAGCTGGAAAAGGCAAAATTTCTGTTTTTAACATGTTTGCATCCATTGGCCAAAGCAAGTCACATGGCTCAGACTAGAGTTAAGATGGGAGTTTACTCTCTTTCCACAGAGGACTTTATAAAATTATAAAATGGTAAAGGGTGTTTACAGGAAACGCTAAAGAATTAGGAGCATTAATACAATGGATCACTTGGAGCAGATCAACTCTCATTCAACATGTGCACACAAGGCTGGAAAGATCAATAGTTTGGGAATTAAAGAACCCTGAAATCACAACTTGCCTCTACTTATTTGTTTGCTGAATTTTACCATCTTGAAAATGGGGATGGTAACACAACCTACTTTTAATGATACAATACCTGCTTTGTATGATTGCATGGAGTGCCTAGAATCTAGTCAGGATTTAGCAAATGCTAGATCTCTTCTTCTGCAATTACTTTTTCTCCTGAATTTTTCTCTCTTTATCTTGTTTTTGGGGCTATAGTTTAATACACTCATTTTATAATTTCTATCTTTAGAGAAAGATTCATCTGCTATTGTTTGGTGACTTGAATCAAACACTCATAGAACTTTTTTAATCTTATAGGAGGGAAACGGATGAACATATTCTAATGCTATCATACCTCCTCAGGAACAGTGCCTTCAATTATTTTCAAAACATGCTCATTGAAGCTCTCTAGGCATGAACATTTTTTTGACAGAACACAAGTGTAAGCTGGGTGAAGATAGATTTGTGATTTCTAATGAAAGTTATAAAACTAAAAATAAACATGGATTACAAACGCACTACAGTGATTTCTGAGCTTTCAGCAGAATGAATTCTAAAATAACAAGGGTGCTGCAGGCTGGCAATGCATGATGTGATGTGTTTGGAACCAAATTGACATTACGGATCTGTATGGAAACAAATGTGTTGTCAAGGTAGAACTGTCAAATTAAAAAAAAAGTTTTTAGGAAAAACACTTGCAGTACTAAAGAATAGAGGTCTTGGTTAGGAAAGGATGCAAATTTGTGTGGGTGAGTAAGAATGAAAGGTTGAGGCCAAATGAAAGTTCCATCAAGAGTGAAAAAAATTCCTGAAATACATGCCATGTTGTCTATTAGGATTATTAGGACAGTTTATCACATATTTCTTTCAAGGGGGCATGTCAGTATTTATTTTTAACAAGCTGAATGGAAGTGATATCATGACTTGTCATATTAGAAATGAAAATAATTCATGATGGTCTGTCTAAACTCGTCAGAAATTGAAGTGCATTTATGTGAATGGAGGAGGTCACCTGACTTTGATGGCAGTGTGACCACTGTCTGATTATAGTCAGGGTTAGCTCCTAAGTGGCCATTTTTGTAATGTCAAAGTTAAGAACAAGGATGAGAATAAGTCTACAGCAGCATTCAATTGAAAAGGGTCAGTATTAATCAATGTGCTTATATAACATTATACCAAACGGAAAGTTCTGGAATAGAATGGATTCAGAAAGCTCAGTCAGTTATATAAATTCTTAGTTTGTTTTAAACAAGGTACTGATGGTAAGGTCTGTCCTACCACTTCTACAGGCTTGTTTTGAATATCAAATGAAATAATATATAATGAGAAAGTAATTTTTTAAATGTTGAAGTGTGAAGGTGTAGCTCAGTAGAAGAGCAATTGTCTGGCATGCTTGAGGACCTGGGTTTGATCCCACTACACACACATATACATACGTGAACACAAACACAGTACAATAAAATATTTAAGTGCTGTACATATTTCTTTTAGCTGTCACAAAACACTTATTTTGAAGAACTCTTTCTTTTTTTAGGACCCTTTTGGTCTCGGAAGTTCCTTTGCTGTATTGGTTTTAATTCAACCAAATACCATATTTAAAAAGTATTAGGATTAGGCAACAAATGCTAATAACATTAACAGCATTCACTCTTTGTGAACTAATAGTAAGTTCCCAATAAGCAACGAAACAAGGAGGCTCATCACAGTGATAATTATAAATACTTACAATTATAAAACGCAAATATCTTTTAAATCCAAATTGTTCAATAATAAGAGGATATCTGAATAGATCACATTGCTGCCACAACATGGGCATTGTGATGATTTTTTTTAAGGCAATGACATGAGCATAGTGGAAATATTTAACAACCTGTATAGCACAGATTATAATGTATCAGCCATTATGCCATCCTGCTGGAGTAGAGTTCCGGAACTTTCTGACAGCATCACACATATTCCTCCAGCTGACAAAATTTGAGAAAGCCTACGGGTTGAAGCGAAGGCATGTTTGCTAGGGGCAAGTGGGGAGACCCAGTGCAGCAACCCTTCCCAAACACTGTGGAAATATATTAAAACTTTAGTAACTCACATGGTTGGACTGCATCTTCTAGCTGAACATCAGCTTACAAGTGAGTTCAAAAATGATGGGATTCAAAGCCATATGTGAAGAACTATCCCATTAAATTATGGGATTAAATTAAGTTATATGAAAAATGCTAACAATGGCATTATTCTTTATTTTTGTCCACAGATACTCCATGTGTTCTTTCAATAAGAAGATATTCATCTTTCTAATTCTGGAGAAATTATAGCATTTATTTGTTAAATTTACTAAATATCTCCTTGTCTTTATTTTCCTTTTCTTTTGCTTCTGGAATTTCTATTATCAACTTTTATTATATAGATATCAGAACTTATAATTCTTTTTTTTTTTTTTTTTTGAGAGCAGGTACTGTTTTATTAATGACCAGATTACAAAAATACCATGGTAGACACCTTAGTTCATCCTTCTAATAAGCCTGTTGATCTGGTCTTCCCTGTTGCCAGCATCTCCACCTTCTACAAAATGGGTGGTCTTTTTCTTCATTCCACCTCTTGGAGAAGACAATTTGAAGGGCCACAGGAAGTTATTTGCTTCTTTGAAGCGTTTTCCAACAGTGTAGATCTCATGAATCAGATCTTCCATGCAGATGATGCCATATTTACCAAGAGATCGAGCAATCAAAGCGTTATCTGTCAAGGCAATTCGTTTCTTATTGATTTTGCCATATCCACTTCATTCACTGATTTCAGGTTTGGGTACCCCCATGCAATGTAAGGTTCCACGATCCTCAGCATGTTAATTGAAGCCTTGTTGAGCTTAACGAAGGTGCCATTGAAGATCTGGCGAAGGCGAAGAAGTTGTAGCACCTTACGAACCTTTGGGCTCACACCATTGATACCTCTGATCCTGATAACAAATGCCAATTTGGGTTCTGCAGGTACATAGAAGTTGCCGGCTTTTCTTGCCATTCTAGCCATCCGAATCTCCGTTCTGTACATTTGCCTATATTCCTTGTGGTAATGCTTGGCTTTTTCATAGATTAGCTTCCTCCTTGCCTTTCGAAGCATCTTTTGGGCAAACTTCTTCCTCAGGCGCTTTACCTTCAGCTCTGCATAATTCCTTCGCTTTTTCTTAAGAGTTTCTGGCACAGCAGGAACCTTCTTTTTCTTCTCTTCTGCACCCTCCATGGTTCCAGCCGGAAAAAGAGCCAGAACTTATAATTCTATTTTTCATTTCTGCTTTTTGTTTTTAAATAGTTTTGCTTTATTTCTCTTTATTTGATCAAAGATAGTTTCTAGAATTCCTAAAAGAATTCACTAGGTCTTTCTTTATGTGTATTCATTTAAATATTTATCTTATCTTTTGTGATTTTAAAGAATTTAAATATAGTTTAAATTTAATATTTTTAATATTAATAAATTTTAGATTTTAATTAGTTTTGTTCTATACTCTTTATTTCTTCCTTTATTTTCTTTGGTGTATTTACCCTAATTATTTAAAATTTCTTGGACTATTTATTCTAATTATTTTATTTCCAGTGGTTCATTTTGACCGTTTTTGGGGAAGTGTTTGTACTCTTTAAATCACGCATTATTTTGGGTTGTAAGTCTATATTCTTCTAGGGTATTAGCAATTTTTTTCTGATAATATTCTTTGAGTACAGATAAAATTCTGTGAATTGAATATGAATTTCACATACAACTTTGTATCTCTAAGTATTAAGTTGCTAGACATGGAGTTTCTGGGCCAACAAGCATGTATGATATATAGACCACAAATTTATTAATATTAAAAAAATCAAATTTCAAGTTATATTTAAATTTTTTTAAAAATCACAAAAGATAAAATAAATATTTAAATTAATATACATAAAGAAAGACCTAATGAATTCTTTTAGGAATTCTAGAAACTGTCCTTGATCAAACGGGGAATGAGAAATAAAGCAAAACTGTTTCAAAAAAGAAAAAAAAGGAAAGAAGCATAAGTGAAAAATAGAATTATAAGTTCTGATATCTACATAATAGAAGTTGATAATAGGAATTCCAGGAGTTAACAGGAGGTGGTGAAAAACATCCCATAATATTCACAATTCCATAATTTGGGCCATTCTTCCCCTCTTATTTGAACAGTTTTCATATTTATGATATTTTTGTTTGTTTTGAGGAGCTGAAATTCTACACTCTTTGAAATACAAAGGGTTATTGTCTTCATAATTTCTTCATTTATTTTATGCTTACAAAGTATTTGTCACCCTTATTTCCAAAATTTTCTATAGCTATAATGAAAATATATTTAATCCTTTAATCTGCTTGGAATTTATTTTTGTGACACAATTAATTGATTGCAACCTTAGTAAGCAGTTGGATATTGATGGATAATTGAGGGTCCCTTTTAAATTGTTGCTCTTTCAAAACAGCAACAATTATATTTGTTATTCTCTAACAGCACATAATTAGAAAAGTTAACATGTGACCAGCATTTATAAGTATTCCTTCTTTTACACATTAAATATTCTGGGGGAAAAAGAATACAACCAAAATAGTACTTGGCGTCTTTGTGCTCTCAGATTGGCAAAAATGAAAACATTATGATAAATAATGTATTATGGAGTGGAAAAAGGAACATAATCAAGTCTCTTTTTGTCTATAAGTTAAACCTTTCAAATGAAGGAAAATTGGCAGTACCAACTGAAATTAGCAGTGCCAATTTATGTGTGCTAAAAAAAAAATCACACAAGAATTTTTTTAATTAAAGACTATTTTTAGGGCAATTTTAGGTTTACATAAAAATCGAACTGACAATACAGTTGCATATATCCCTTCTGTCCCTCTAGTTTCCCCTATTATTAGCTTGTTGCATTAGTGTGGTAATTTTGTTGCCATCAATGAATCCACACTGATAACACTATTATTAACTAAAGTGAAGAGTATACAATTAGAATTTATTTTGTGCTGTTCAATTCTATAGGCTTTGACAAATGGATGTTATAATCTGCCATTACAGCAGCATAGGGAATAGTTTTACTGCCCTAAAATTCCCCTGGCTCCACTTATCCATCTCTTCCTCCCTTCCCTCAATCTTCTAGCAACTATTGATCTTTTTGATGTCTCCAGGGCTTTGCCTTTTCCACAATGTTAGTTAGTTTGAATCATACACAGTGTAATGTTTTTCAGACTGGCTTATTTCATTTAGTAATATGTATTTAAGAATCTTCCATTTTTTTCATTATTTGAGCTTATTTCCTTTTTTGGTGACTAATATTCCATTGTATGAATATACTATATTTTGCTTATCCATTTGCTTGTTGAAGGATATCTTGATTGTTTATGGATTTTTAAAAAAATATTATCTGTTTTTTTAGATATACCTGACAATAAAGTGTATTTTGACATATTACATATACATGGAGTGTAACTTCCCATTCTTGTGGTTGTATATAATGTGGCGTTTCGCTGATCATATAATCATATATGAACATAGGAAAGTTATGTTTCATTAATTCCACTGTTTTTCCTATTCTATCCCCCCTCATTTCCTTCCTTCCCTTTGTCTAATCCAACAAACTTCTATTCTTCCTCCCCATCCCTCTAATTTTGTGTTAGCATTCACATATCAGAAAGAACATTTAACCTTTGGATTTTTAGGGATTGGTTTATTTCATTTAGCATGATAGTCTCCAGTTCCATCCATCTACCAGTAAATGCCATAATTTCATTCTAGTTTATGGATGAGTTATACTCCATTGTGTATATATACCACATTTTCTTTATCCATTCACCTGTTAAAGGGCACCTGGTTTGATTCTGTAGTTTAGCTGTTATGAATTGAGCTGCCATAAACATTGATGTGGCTTCATTACTGTAGTATGCTGATTTTAAGTCCTTTGGCTATATACTGAGGAGTGGGATAACTGGATCAAATTGTGATTCTAGTCCTAGTTTTTTTTTTTTTTTGAGGAATTTTCATACTGCTTTCCATAATGGTTGTACTAATTTGCAGTTCCATCAGCAATGTATGCATGTACCTTTTCCCCACATCTTGCTAACATCTGTTGTTATTTGTATTATGAATGATTCCATTCTGACTGGAGTGAGATGGAATCTCAGTGTAGTTTTGTTTTGTTTTGTTTTAAAAGAGAGAGAGAGAAAGAGAGAGAGAGAATTTTTTTTTAATATTTATTTTTCAGTTTTCGGCAGACACATCTTTGTTTTTTTGTATGTGGTGCTGAGGATCGAACCTGGTCTGCACTCATGCCAGGTGAGCGCGCTACCGCTTGAGCCACATCCCCAGCCCCTCAGTGTACTTTTAATTTGCGTTTCTCTAATTGCTAGAGAAGTTGAACATTTTTTTCACATATTGTTGACCTTTGTATTTCTTCCTCTGTGAAGTGTCTGTTCAGTTTCTTTGCTCATTTATTGATTGGATTATTTGTTTTTTTTTTTTTTGGTGTTAAGTTTTTTGAGTTCTTTATATATTCTGGAGATTAATATTCTATCTGATGTGCAGGTGGCAAAGATTTTCTCCCATTCTGTAGGTTCTCTCTCATGCTCTTGATTATTTCCTTTGCTGTGAAGAAATTTTTTAGTTTAATAGCATCTTATCTATTAATTCTTGATTTTACTTCCTGTGCTTTAGGAGTCTTTATTGAAGAAGTTGGTTGCTAAGCCAACATGATGGCAAGTTGGACCTATAGATATAGAGAAAGCAGTTATGAAATTCATTTGGAAAAATAAGAGGCCCAGAATAGTCAAAACAATTCTTAGTGAGAAAAGTAAAGCAGGAAGCATAACTAACATACTAGGCCTTAAATTATACTAAAAAACTATGGTAACAAAAAAGGCATGATATTGCCACAAAAACAAACACACAGACCAATGGTACAGAATAGAAGACATAGAGACAAACCCATATAAATACAGATATCTCATAATAGACAAGGGCACCACCAACAACATGCATTGGAGAAAATATAGGCTATTCAACAAATGGTGCTGGGAAAACTGGAAATCCATATGTAGCAGAATGAAGTTTAACCCTATCTCTCACCCTGCACAAAACTCAAAGTGGATCAAGGACCTAGGCAATAGACCAGAGACCCTGCTCCTACTAGAGGAAAATGTAGGCCTAACTTTCCATTTTGTCAGCTTAAGAATGGACTCCTTCAATGAGACTCAATATTTACTGTTTCCAGAATTGTTAGAATTTTAACCATTCTAAGCAAGAAGTAAAATCAAGAATCAATAAATAGGATGATATCAAATGAAAAAGTGTCTGTTTATAGATTTTTTGACAATGATGAATAGAAGTACCTTAAACGTTTGTGTGCAAGTTTTTATATGGATATAAATGTTCAACTCCTTTGGATAAAATTCCAAGAAGCATGACTTATGAATCATACAGTAAGACATCAGCATTGTAACATATAGCATTGTAAGAAACTGCCAAACTGTCTCACAAAGTGGCTAACTCATTCTGCATTTATACCAGCCATGACAGAAATTTCCTATTGCTCTACATTCTTGTCAATATTTACTGTTGCCAGAATTGTGAAAATTTTAAACATTCTAATAGCTGTGTGATGGTATCTTATTGTTGCTTTTATTTTCAGTTCCCTAATGAAATGTGATGCTGAACATCCTTTCATATTCTTATTTGTGGTCTATATATCATACATACTTGTTGGCCCAGAAACTCCAGGTCTAGCAACTTAATACTTAGAGATACAAAGATGTATGTGAAATTCATATTCAATGATGCTCAATAGTGAGTCATTTGTAATAGTCCAAGATTAGATCCTTCTTGATTTCTAAAAATATGGCACTTAATGAAGATGAAAAAATGTGATCACACCATGTATTCTTTTATGAAACATATGCAGAGCATATAGTTAACTAAAAAAATGAAGTCATAGAACAACATATAATAATATAATCCAATTTGTATTCAAAACTATGGGAATTGGAATAAAAATATCTGTATTAATGTAATAAAAATAAATCAATCTTGGTAGCCTCTAAAATGTTTTCCTTTAAAATGATTATATTAATTATTCAAGCTTAACACAGAGTACCATATTATTCTTACAAAAATGAGGTTGCCAGATAATCTTAAAAAACTATCAATAATTTTATAAGTTATCTCTTCACAATACTATACAGAACATCTCCCAAATATATGTATCTGTATTATTATAATAAGGTAAATAAAAAACCACATGACTTTTCCTCTACAATCTTACATGAGCCCCACCTGCATGTTAAGAACATTTATCTCAGAGCTGGGACTGTGGCTCAATGGTAGAGAGCCTGCCTAGCATGTGGGTTTGATCCCCAGCACCACATAAAAATAAGTAAATAAAAATATTATGTCCATCTACAACTAAATATATATATATATATATTTTTTTTTAAAAGAACTTTTATCTCTTGCTAGAATGTTTTGGAATTGTTAGTTGGTTGATTTATATCATGATCTAAAGAGAAACATTCCCTGTGTATATAGACCATATTTAAGTATGATATCTTAAAAAAAAACCTGAATATTTTTTGTACTAGTTTTCTGGGACTTCCATAGCAAAGTAGCCACAAAACTAATGAATCTGATCTAATTTTCTTATATACATACATGGATATACTACAATGAATCTCACCATCACGTATATTCAAAAGACACTAAGTAAAAACCAAAATAACAAGTAAAAGTAAATAGAAGAAAGATCAATAGAGTAGAGGGAAGGGATCAAGGGGAGGGAGAAGGGGAGGGGTAGAGGAAATACTGGGGACTGAATTAAAGCAAATTCCATGCTTTTATAATTAGGTCAAAATGAATCCCGTTGTCATGTATAACTAAATAGAACTAATAAAAATGAAAAACACTGAATGGCTTAAGACCATAAAAATTCATTGTTTTATAGTTCTGAAGGTTGGAAGTCTGAAATCAAAGTGTCAGCAGAACCATCATCCCACTGGAACTTTGGTCAATTCTAAGCTTCTGGTGCTTTTTCATCAGTCCTTGACATTCCTTGGCTTGCAGCTTTGGCATGTCCATGTTTGCTTCTATCACCACATGGTGTCCTCCCCTCCTGTATCTGCATCCCTGGGTCTCTTCTATTTTGGGGACTCCATTGACATTAGCCTCCTCCAATTTCAGGATGACCTCATCTTAACTTGATTATAACTGCAAGAACCTTATTTCCAAATAAGATCATATTTACCAGCACTGAGGGTTAGGAGTTCATGAAGTTTCTTTTTTTTGTGGGGGAGGATACAATTCGATCCATAATTAATGGATTTGAAAATAATATTATATTGTGGTTATAGTAGGGATTATATTGAGAATATAATCCCTACTATAAAATGTAAAATAAGTAGGTCATTATATACTGATGTAACAAAATGTTAGGATTTATTGCTCATAAGGGATAAAAAGATTGCAGACCAATTTGTAAACTATGATCCTGTGTACATACAAAAGCATCTGTTTTTATTCCTCCATAATTTATATATCTATCTCATCTTTACCCGTTTTTATATCTATACATAAATCATCTTATGAAGAACAATGTTTTTCATAAGGTTTGAAGTAAAATATTTTATAATATGAATATTATAATATATTTCTGGTATAGTTTTAAAACTACTTAACAAAAATAAAGACAAAACGAAATTTACTAAAGAAACACTGAGGGACACAGAGATGGGAAACTGTGTGTGGGGTGTGTATGTGTGTGTGTGTGTAGGGGAGAGAGAGAGAGAGAGAGAGAGAGAGAGAGAGAGAGAGAGAGAGAGAAATTAGCTTCACTGTCATTAACTTTAGCAATACAAATTATTTGTGGTTTCTGAGTTTTGCCTTCTTTTCTAAACCTACAAAAGTTGCTTGCTGCTTTTTCCTCGGTCACACAATTCACTTTATTCAGACAATAATTTTTAAAAGTGACTAAAGGAGCTCAAAGAAAGAAAATGAATAAAGTGATATGATCACTTGAGTTATATACGTGTAACTTGCCTTTGTGGAGACAAGATTTTTTTCAATAAAAGTGTAGGCAGATGGATCTCGCCAACGACCTGTGCAGATAAGATGAACTGGGTTTAAAAGAGCTGGCTGCAATATTAAGCTAAGAAAGCGGTGAAAAATCACGCAATACAGAGAGTAGTTTTTAAACCCAGGATTGGACGGCTCTGAGACCTTAAGGGTCAGTTTCTATGCTGGAAAGAGCATTGGAAAAGAGACTGTGAGCCCACATTTCCTTCATTTTATAGCAGAGACATCAAAAGGGGATAAAGTTTCAAGGGTGGAGTGTTGCTTCTGATGTCTCATGGTCAGCAGACTGACTGACATCCTGGCCAGTCACACCCATCTTAGGTGCTGTGTGGGATCTTAGGCAGAGCTAGAGGGGGAGGCGCACCCGCATCATGCGATCACTCCCTGACAGGGAGCCTGCAATGACAGTCTTTTCCCTCATTTGGCAACTGTTCACACACACAGTCCATGGATGGCTCATGACAGGTGGACAATGTTTGACAGGTGGCATTTAAATTACACTAAAGTTTTGGATCTCCATCATCCCCCATTTTATGTAAGCCTGCCTACCATCTGCTCCTTCTCTTTATCTCTTCCTCTGCTTGTTCCTTCTCTCTCAAGATGCCCAATTCTATTACATTTCAACTTTTTTTCCTTCTTTCATTTAAAAAATCCAAAAATCTTTTGGCTTTGAAATGCTATAGGAGAACAAAAGATTTTAAACTCTCTCATGTGTTTTTTGTTGTTTATCTTTTTATTGTAGAAAAATTCAACTATATATACAAAGTGAGAATGTGTAATAATGGTCATACATGTATCTCCATGTGTCTGTCAATCAACTTTAATAATTGCCAATATTTTGGTATTCTAATTTTATCTACCCCCTCATACATATACATCTTAATGTTTTTAGCTTTATTTTGGAGAATTCAAAGAAAATCTCAGATAGCATATATCTCAGTTGTAAATAGTTTTGTTTCTGGATCCCTTATAAGTTCTTAAATGTTGCTCCTTAGGATATTTTATCTAGTGGGCTGGAAGGTAAGACAGTAAAGAAAAGAATTAGTATTCAAGGGTACTCTCTCAAATATAAGATTTAACATCCTGGCAAAGACCCAAACATAAGATTAACATCTAGCAAAGCAGATAGGGAAAGTTAAATCCTGCGTGGCTGTTAGAAATATAGTTCTTAGAAGGCGGTAGCCCTGGCTGAGTGATGCTGAAATGCTGAAGTAGCTGAGGCAGAGTGTAGAGGAAGCAAAAACACTGCGGGAGTTTAGCATTCTGGGTGATCACGGTGTGAGGTCAGAAGACCCACCAGAGGATTATGCTGCACAAGAGGATTTGATACCAGAAGGAGGCAAGAATAAAGGAACAACAGGCTTGGAAGGTTGCCCAATTTAATGTTGTGATGCCTTTGAACAGTCATTTTTTTCCCTTGTTGAGCTAATTGTCAGATGAAAAAACAGTGAATTTAGGGGTGGTCAGGTCAAAATGATGAACCCTATCATGGCAAGTGTCTACTACACTATAAAAATATCTCGATTTCTTCCCATTTACTCGGACTGTTGTATATTGAATGCTGGGGAAATGAAGAAGTAAAAATATTTTAAAGACTATTGGACACAGAATCTGACCAACAGACATTGATATCCAGACATGTGAAGTGTCATTCTGACTTCCCTGATAGAGTAGAGACTTGTGGGAGCTGGGTAATCAATGGAGTGCTGCCGAATGCCGGCCTCACCATGGACACATTTCTTGTCACTGAGTGTCTAATGGCAATTGATAACCCTCACCTTGAGTTTCTGGCTTGTGGCTTAAGAGTGAATACGATGGGTGAGCTGGGGTTGTAGCTCAGTGGTAGAGCATTTGCCTAGCATGCGTGAGGCACTGGGTTCCATCCTCAGCACCACATAACAATAAATAAATAAAATAAAGGCATTTTGTCCATCCACAACTACAAAAAAAAAAAAAAAAAAAAAAAAAAAGAGTGAATAAGATGGGGAAGAACAAATATTAGATTCTGAAACAGCCTCAGGCCCCAGATACTAGGTATGAAACAGTCCTGAGGGGGGCAGTATGTGGAAATTAGTGTTAAAAGATACATGATGGTGGCTCCTATAATATTCATCAAATTAGGGGCTGGGGTTATGGCTCAGCAGTAGAGCGCTTGCCTAGCATGTGTGAGGCACTGGGTTCGATTCTCAGCACTTCATATAAGAAAATAAATAAAGGTCTATTAACAACTAAAAAAAGTTTTAAAAATTCATCAAATTAGCCAGTCCGTCCCCTGTAGAAATCACATGAATGCTTAAGAATTGCTATAAATGTACTTCAGTGTCATCCAAGCAGTAGTCTCAACTGTAGCTGTCATGCGAGATATGTCATGGACAGAGCAAAGTAATAATGCCTCAGTTACATTATTTGTAATGTAGCCCTTTATTTGGCAAATATACTCTTTTCCATTTTTAATAGGAGAGAAATAGTTTGCATCCCATGTGGATCATTGATTTACAGTTTGGCCTTGCACCTGGACCACTTGGATATCCCACATAACCCACACTGATCCATTATACTTACCATGCTGATTGGGCAAGACAAGCAAATGGTAACTAGTCTGCTAGAGGCCTTGGTATTGCAGAGAATGGGAGATAACACCTTCTGGAAATTCAGGGACCTGACTGTTCAGAGAAGTTTTTAGGGGTGAAATTGGGGGTGTGTCAGGATATCCCTTCCACAATTTAAAAATTTTAAATTCTGCAAATTAAAGGACACATTTTTGTGCAATGTCTGTTGGTTTTCTTTAGGTTCCAGAGACAGCATGTTCTCAACCCAACAACTGTACTCTGGCCTACACATAGTAACAAAAGGGCTGCCAGCTTTGACACACTCACCTTTGCCCTTTGTGCCATGTGATTTACCATCACTGTGGTATTGGAAGTGTCTGAGGTGAAATAAAAAGATTCATTATGGAATTTATAGTGAGCACCAATAGAAGAATTAAAATGCAGGCCTCTGGTGTTTGGAGAAAGGCCATGTCAGTAAAGAATTATATGCATTTTGAGAGACAGCTCCTGTACTGAATCCTGGTAGAATATATTTGATCACAGGTACCAAGTGACTATCTCAAGTGACCATGCATCTCTATTTCTAATTATAACCTGGATTTGATCAGACCTGTTGAATCATAAGGTCAGAAAGACCTAGCAGCAGTCTAAGACAGAAGTGCTATGTCCAGATTTGGGACTGTAGAAATCAAAATGATGCATCCAGAATTAAGAACATGAGGTTGCTTTTATACAATGGGCATGGAGAGCAATAGTGTTGCTTTTACTACTCTTTTACCCAATGAGAGTTGTGAATGCACAAATGCAGCAACAGTGTTGTGAGAAGAGTGTGATTACCAGGATCTCAGACCTTTCTGAACTAGGGTGTGGTTAGTATTACCAGGTAGGCACAAAAACTTGCAGATATGATAACTGAGGTGAGGGGCATTGAGAATAGATGCAGAATTAGGGAGACAATGAGCACCACCTGCAGCTCTACAGTTTGTCTTAGTAAGTTTCCTCTGTTGTTTCCCTCAGTAAGCGAGGCCCAAAAGAAGTTGCTATGGGTCTATGTAGCATAAAGAGTAGACAGTGATATCTATGAGACAGGTTGCTCAGACATGTCTTTAAGAGAGAATCTGCTGCAAGGAGTGTGACAGCCCCCCATCTGCTTTGGGAGCTGCTACTGCATTCAACCCAAGGTCATTTTTTACTTAGGCTGCTTCCAGATGATGAGTAGGCATGTCCTGGCCACTAGGACCTTTTCTGTCCAATGCACCACCTTTGCTCTGGGGCTCCACATGGACCTGGCTGAGACTTCCCTAGCACTGTATTGCATTCTGAGGCTCTTTCTCCTTGGTCCACCTTCCCTTTTAGTTTTTTTTTTTTTTTCCACTGGTGTCAGGTAGAACTTCAATGTGGTTAGAGACTCCCTGTAGACTTCTGTTTCCTCTTCCTTTTCCTTGATGCCTTCTATCTCACAGCCTATCCTGGTGCCTGCTTTCTGTAGGACCCAAAATGATACATTATATTTTGCTTTGTATTTAACGTAATTACTGGCATATTCATGTTTTTACTATCTTGTTGTTTGTCTCCGATTTGCCCTGTTCTTAATTCCTTCTTGTTCTTTTGACTTCCTTTAAATTATATTTTTAATCATTACAAGATCCCTTTTATTAACTTCTTGTTTTTTTGTTTTGTTTTGTTTTAATATTGTTTAGTTAATACAAATCTAGGGATTACAATCTGCATTCCTGAGTTATTAAAATCCAATATGAATCAATACATTTACCACATTCCAGAAAATGCTAGGACCTTAATGCAATTTAACTCCATTGAGCCTCTTCTCAAATCGTGTCATTCTGCTTTCATAAATTTAATTTTCCCTCTCATAATGTCTTCATATTGTATTTTAATTCTCATGGAAACATCTCCCTACACATATTGTCTCTGTAGTCAGTATTCAGCACACATTAGCCTTTCCACTTGCATTACTTCTATCTAGATAATAATTTTCGTTATTTTAGCACAGATGTGATAATGACAAAATCTCTCAGTTTGTGTTTCCTTTAAAGTATTTTTAATTTCTTTTATTTTTGAAAAGTGTTTTTGATGAATATAGAATTTATATTAGTAAATGCTTTCTTTTTGCTCCTTAAAATTATCATAGTATTGTCTTTGCCTTCTATTATGTCTGTTTAAAGTCAACTGGGGGCTAATTGTTGATCGTTTGAAGATTCTTTCGTTTTCTTAATGAGTTTCAAGATTATTTTTATGTTTAGTTATTAACTATTTGACATTAATGGACCTATATATGGTCTAATTCAGCATTATTTCTAAGTCTTAGCTATAGAAGGTTCAGTTAATCCATGAATTATTTATGAGGAACTATGTTTTTTGTGTGGTTCCTGAACTCAAATTTTTGCCACCTCATGAATTGATACTCATGAAGCTCTTCACAGCTGCTATTTTCAGAGTGGCTTCACTAGAAGAAGAGCTTACTACTCTGGACCTCACTCTCTGGAACTTGTACCACACATTCTCACTCACTTGATAGTTTTCTGATGCTTCTGTACCAAGTTCTAAAAAAATTACCTAGATTTTTGTAGTTGCTCTCAGTTCGAAGGTTAGTGTGGAAAACTCTGTTGCCAGGTACAGAAAAGGTACCCAGAGTGATGTACACACTGATAATGTCAATCCATATAATAAAATGCATGGTGAAGATTTAATATGTTCTGTTCTAGTGTACGCTTAGTATTTTCTTTCTGATGACTTCTGTCTTTCTTTAAGTCATGAAAATTAGCAGCCATGTTTCCAATTCTTTAATTTTAGAACAATTATGAGTTATATTTTGGAACTTCTTGAACTGTTGTATATATCTCTATATCTTCAAATGCTTTTTTTCTTTCTTTATTCTCTTTTGTGCTGAGTACATACTTAGCTAATATCCTCCCATTCACAAATTCTCTCACTAGTTGGTTCTTATTCTGTCACTCATTTTGGTGATTGTATTTTTCATTTTTGTGATTTCAGTTTTCCCTCAGCTCTGCTTATCCTTGATCCATATTTTCCTGTCTTTGTTCCATAAGTATTGAATTCAGGAGAAGGCAGGGAAGCTCATAGTCCAGCATTTGGCACCATTTTATTTTGTCTTGAGATGTTTTCTGATTTCAAACTCAGGAAACTGAGAAGCTAAACCAACTTTCTGTGAATTAATGGGAACCAGGTAAAAATTGCAGTTCCTCCCTTTATTTCTTTCAGTGAGTTGTTGTATTAAATGAATCAGTGCACTTTGGAAGTGACGTAGGCATTCAGTGCATTTCAGCTGCCATTATTTTGTTGCCATTGTTGTATTTCTTCTCATCTTCCTCCCATCTATGAAGATTTTCAAGTCTTTCTGAGAAGAATGTTTTGCTATTATTTCAAAGTTATCTCTCTCTCTCTCTCTCTCTCTCTCTCTCTCTCTCTCTCTCTCTCGCCTTATGGCATTCACTGTTCTTGTGTTCCTAGGCATGTTCATCTTGTGTAGAATTTATTATATGTTTATGCATGCTTGTATGTGTTTTCTCTTTCTCTTGCCATGTGCATAACTGTAGGTTAGTATTTTACTATTGCATTTACACACTATGATGGAATTCTCAGCTTGGAATCAGACCTTATTTTGTTAGCATGGGTATTTCATTCTGCAAGAATATTAATTATTTCTTAAGCTAGCAGATTAGCTGAACCCAAGTTTAGGATCTGCTGCTCTTTAGTTAGCAGTGTTCTTTTTATAAAGGTTTTGGTTACAGCAAAGTCACCATTAGATTCATGCTACAAAACTGACCCTGGTTGTCTAAAATATGTGTGACATTTTATGTTGTAACTAAGCACATAGAGAAACTGATCACCTACATGTTTGTTCTGATTCTATCCTGAAACTCAGTAGGTTTATAGAGTTCAGCACACCTTGATTTGCCTTCTGGGTCATGAATATTTGGCTAACTTTTAAGAACAAATAAAATTTAAAAATATTTGTGCAATTTTTAAAAAATTTATAATAAAGATTTATTTATAATAAAGATGTCTATGAACACATCATATCACTTTGACTAGAATTATTATTACTACTATCATCAGTACTAATAGTACTAACAGTAGAAATAGTAATGGCAATTATTGTAGTATTGGCTCACTTTAAGATTGTTATTCCTTAGAATTCTGATATTTTTTTCAGATGAACTGTTATAAAGCCTGTATTTGATTTTCTACATGCACAATAGCATTTTTGTTGTACATTCATATACTTTTCCAAGCAGAAGGGGGAAACTAGAACATTCTTACAGTCATTAAAAGCTATATTTATAACAAACTATATAACAGTCAAGTCATAACAGGTATCTTGAGAACAAGAAAAATTAGTTATGAAAAGTTTGAAAATTCAATGCAAAAGTGATAATAAAACTTAAAATTTTAACTTGATAACAACAGTTTTGTGGGTCATATACTTGTGAGATATTTCATTGTTATTTAATTGCTTCATACATTCCTTAATTGATTCAATTTTCGTCCTTTTAGTAAATACATTTTTAAAAATTAAGCATGTAAAAGACATCCAGGCATTTTGTCAAAGGCGCACTATGCTGATGCCCTGGCAGATTTGGTTCTATATTAACACACTTAGAAATTACAAAGCTGGCAAGAAGCATCTAATTTGAAAGGCTTCCCAGTGAAACACACACAATTAAACATTTTCTTTGATCATTAAGCAATTTAGTAAAATAGCTACAAAGTAGTTCTTTTCACATCATTTTTTGTTGTTGTTGTTGTTGAATACTCATATGCTGATGTATCCCTGGCAGCTTCTACTTTGTGATTCTTCTCTTCCTCTTTCTGTTGTCTCTTCCCTGGGTGATGAGGTTGAGGATTCAATCTCAAGGGAACAATAAATGCATCAGGCAAGCTAATCCAATTAATTTATTTGGATTTTAGTTGTAAAAGGTTGGATTAATCATAATCCCTGGACCACATTTCTCATCATTAGTTTAGGCATGGCCCTCTGTTAGATTTCTGTTTGCTTATGGAATCAAATTTAGACTTCTATTTTGAATACAGATATGCATGGAATTACAAACACGTTGCCATTTTCAATATGAGGCAGAGCAGAAGGAGGGTTCTCAGACAGGACTCATCTATTTTTTTGTTTATGTTTAAAGGCAAAATAATGTATTACTAAGAACATTTGCATTTACTTAGCGGCAGTTGGTAAACTGTATATAAACTTATTTTAAGTGGCCAGAAAAGTCACTGAAATAGTTTAAAAAATTGAATCAGAGTGTCTTTAGATGGTATGTACACTGCAGTTTCATCAAAAGAGCCTCTTCCCCATTCCCGTTCCCTATGATCACACAACTTCATCTTCACCATCTTATATTTCCTGGCTCTGAAAGCATTTGCATTGGCCACCCATATGGTAAACCACAAAATTAACATTTGACCACTCTTGGAAAGTGGAATCCTAACCAAACATTTTTCTGTGCATTGTTTGTATAATACAGACAGACAAAATAGTGCTGAATAGAATTTCTAAAGGAAAGTTGATTTAGTATGGTAGAGAGCACTGGAGTAAGAGTCAGGATCCTTAGATTCTAAAGTTCTTGTTTTGCCACTATTTGGTGATTATAAGGAAAACTCTGAATTTAAATGGGATTCTCCTTACCATCCTGTCTCATTTCATTCCACCCAGAATTCTGAGACTTAATTTTTGGTGTCTGTCTTTTTCCAATCAATTACATCAAATCTACCAGCAAGTCCTGCAGATCCTACCTTTAACACGCCTCTTAAATCTAGCTATTTCTCTCTTCTGGGTAGTTCTTGCATGACCAAACCTTACTTTCAATCTAATACCTCACTCTTATGTGATGTAGCTGCAGTGGTATTATTTCCTCCTCTTTTTCCTCCTCCTTTAAAACAAAAACAGAAACAAAACAAAACAAACAAACAAACAAACAAAAACCCAAAAAACTTCTTGAACATAATAATCACAGCTATTTTAATGTCCTATCTCTCAACTCCAATATCTGAGTCATATGAAAATCTGCGTATATTATTATAATTTTGGGGGGTTATTGGTTATATAACCATTTTGTGGTCCTATTTACATGCTTAGTAATTTTTGATTAAATATCAAGCACTATACATTTAGAAAAAAAAGTAATAGCTCCAGTTGACATTATTCTCCACCAGAAAACTTTCACCCTTTCCTGACTAAGCAGATTGAGGTAGAGTCTACTGCCTGAGGTGGGCTGAGGCAGGATTTCAGTTACTACTAGGCCACTGTGTTCATCCATGGTGAGACATAATACAACTTTCACTCTAATTTAAAAAATATTTTTTTCTTTTTTAGCAGGTTTTTCAAGAAATAATTTAAAAATCATAAACCTTGCCTGTTTTAAGTGTACAGTGCTCTTTAGTATATTTTCAGAGCTGTGCAGTCATCACTATGATCTCATTTTAGAACATTCCACGAGGTGTTTGAATTGGTTCTTTAGCTTTCTACCTTATGTGGCTTCAGAATTGGCAGATGTCTTGAGGAAGACTTCTGCTATGCTGATGTCCCATAAGTCCCCATTTTTATCACACTACCTACCCTCCAGGAATGTCTCATTGTTGGTGATGCAGATTGAATGTTCAGCCTCCAGATGTGCTGATAACCCCATATTGGCAAATGCCTCTGTGAAAAATGTGGCTGGATGTTGCCAGGGTCAGTCATTTCAGCAATCCCCCAAGGACTGAATTCTTACTTGTTCCTTTCCTCTCAGATCTTCTGCTATTCAGCACCTGGAAACTGTGGCAAATACTTGTCTGTTTTTCTGAGGCTTGGGTTTAATGTTTTAGCCTTCTGTTTGGCATCTTTGAAATCTATGTCAGTGTTTGGGGGAGAACATGCCCCTGTGCCTGAGGCCCTTCACTTCTCCCATTTTATCACTGGAATCCTATATAACCAAAACAGCCCCGTGGTTTCTCTGGCCCCCAGCAGTGGCTCACTACCTGTGCCTGATTCACAGCCACTTCATGTGCCCCCAGAGACTATGGCAGACCCTCAGCTCACCTCTCCAAGGTTCTTTCTCTGAACTGTTATCTCCTTCAGTCCCATTGCTTCTACAGCCTTCCTGTGCCTCAAATAAATGCTTTTCATATCTGTCTAGCTTTTTGTCTCCAGAGACTTGTTGATCTCTTACCTATGTGACAGCAGAAGTCAAATTAGTGTCATCTCTTGAGAAAAGCCCAGACTATTCCTCAGCTTAGGTCCTTCACACAAATGGTTCACACTGTCTCCCTGAGGCTTCCAGCGTCTGGCTTCGGTCACATCTTCAGTTCTCAGCTTGGATATCTCCTTCCCACAGACATACTTCTTGACTGCTATTTAAAGCAGGGTTTTTCTTATCCTTTCTTCTCATTACTCTCTATCAGAGCATTCTGTTTTCATTTCCTTCATAGAACTTGTTGCATTTGTAATAAGTTATCAATAATTAACAATTATTTTTTATCTGCTCCATAAAAATAGGAGATAACCTTCTCTGTAAGAATTATCTGTGTCCCTAATGGTACTTTTAGTAAGTTCTCAAGTGAATGAATAAATAAATGCTGAAATGAGTTATTGAATGAATAATTCAAAAAAGAATTGGGCTTTAATCTCTTAGGGAAATTGTTTACTTATATAGCTTCTTTTGTGTCACTGGTAAATGATTTCCAATTTCATATTTCTAACCCAATGTTTTCTTTATTTTTCTATGCTTTTACTTTAATCAATTAAATATGCTTTGATCATTTGCTGTGTAAATTGCTTTGTGCCAGTTATTCTGAAGTACACCAAGATTTTTAACATAGCTACTTTCTTCATGTACATTACCATCAGTTTGATGAAGCACAATTAGTAAAGCTTACAATTTTCCTTTGTACATGACAGTTAAGATGTCTCAAACTAAATTCATTTTTTAGCCCAAAATGTTTTCTTCTTGTGATCCATATTTCTACTCAAATAATTGTCATCTTAGATATTGAAGTAAGACCATTTAAAATCACCCTCAATATTCCTTCTTATTCTCCAAAGGCTGAAAGACTTGAGTTGAAATCTTAATCAGTTCCACTCATGGCCTTGGGAAAGTTATTTTCTTAGAACTTTACCAATAATGCTGGGCATGGTGGTTCACACCGGTAATCCCAGCTACTGTGGAGGCTGAAGGAGGAGAATCACAAGTTTGAGACCAGCTTCAGGGACTTAGTGAGGCCTTACCTCAAAATAAAAAATAAAAAAAGGAATAGGGATGAGGCTCGGTGGTTATGTGCCCCTGGGTTCAATCTCTGGAACCAATCAACCAAACAACAGCAACAAACAACAACAACAAAATCCTTTATCTATAAAATTGAGGATATTAAAATTTACTTCATGTGGTCATAGGGTTAACTTATGGATCAAATAAAATATGGACATTATAAGAAAAAAATTTCCCCAGGTATGAAAAGATTAATAAAAGCAAATACTTAATGTATACTCTGATTGCATTAATGTATAGGTTTGGTTGGTCAATGTACTAGCAGTTCAGCAGAGGAAGTGTGTAGGAACAGGGCAAGGGGCTGATGGGCTTGTACTCCAGGATAAGGACCCTCCCTGGCCTCCCTCCCCTCTCTAACACTTTCATGAGAACAAGTCCATATGTAGATAATTTACTCTGGGGCATAGGTGTCTCACAGTATGTATGAGAACACTAGTTGCTGATCCTTCTTAACCTAGTTCAGTGAGGGCCCCTGCAGGAAGAAGACTTTTCCTGTCTTGCCCAGTAAGTTACCAGAAAATGCCTCTCAGATCATTCACCAGGTAGTCTTACTTGTTTCTTTTCATAATGACTCATCTTGACACAACCTCGAACAGAAATTAATTGGATATTTAATGGTTCCTGTTTTTGTTGTAAATGATAGAACAGGGCTCAAAGAGTATTATAAGGTCATTTGTGAAGCCCCCCTGAGTCTCTCACAATGTAATGGTGGATCCATGTTGAACTATGGAAAACAAAGTCTAAGGCTGAGATGAAAAGGTAGCCTGGAACCAGACTGTGCCCAAGAAAATAGCAAGAGAGTCTCTAACATTTAGAAACGCAGACCTGGGGGATAAAAACATGGCACTACTCAGAATCTGTTGCAGGTTGCCCCCCTGCATTCCTCTTCCATTGCCATTGTAGATGTAGGAGCACAGGAGCGCAGGGGATTGGCTGTCACCCAGAGGCAGCAGCATTCATGGAGTTAGAGAAGTGAAGAGAGAATTGTCTCTTAATCTCTCTAGACTACATGGATTAAGGCGGAGCACTCTGTGCCATGCAAAATCTTTAGTAGAATCTATATGACTCGGTAATGTTGGGTTGGGATGTGATCAGGTGTCATTTCCTGCTTTGAGGTGAGGTACTGCAGAACTGTCCATATAGATTCTAGTTACTGTCAAGATTACATATGTGAAGTGCTTTTTGCAGTGTGTGGCCCATGGGGGTACTTAATTATTAAACTAAATTTGGTCTTCAGCACATTTCTGATATCTGCTTTTTTTAAAAAAATTTATTTCTCCAGCTTTAGTAAGACCCTCTTCATCCTCATGGGCTTATTTTAGGAGTCTTCTAAGAGGCTTTGATTTCTCCCAATATTTCCTTCCCCAAACCAGCTGTTTCTATTAGACTAACAGCTACCTTTCTAATCTAAAATTCAAATTAGCTATTCCCTACTGTAACACATTAAAGGATTCTTTTCAGAGTTGACAACCTGAATATCTATTTAAAACAAGACTTCCTGGGTTCTTTACTAAAATACTTCATTAGATTTATCAGAGAAATAACTTTCCATATCCCTTTGTTCCCTTGAGCAAATTACCTACATTATTTCTAAATTTAAAAAATGAGAAAAATATTACCGATCTCATAGAGTTGTAAGCAGGTTTCAGTGTATTAATCCATATCAAGTGCTTTGAACTCTATCCTCAAGTAGGAAATGTTAAATATGTTATTGTTACTATTGCTACATAAATTCAGTACTAGGTCAAATATACTTAAAATGTCTGTCATAGAACAGGTTTTTGCTGGTTTTCATGTGACAAGAGGACAGTGAAAGAATATACTTTAATGTTATCACTAACTGTACAGCTTGCTGTAGCCAGATTTTTGTTGTAGCATCAGAAGTTTGTTGATTTACATTCTGGAGTTGGGTCATTATCTTGTTGGAGACCATAATAATAACAGACTGCTCACTTGAAGTACTTGAGGTAATGTTGGTATATGATCTTTGGCACCTTTTTTGATGATTACTAACTTGCAGTACAAATTGCATACCCCTTAACATGACACCTCCATTTGTCTTTGTACTCGTATTTACTGTCCATCATTTTTTTCTTCTTATTTTTCTTTTATTCCTCAGTATTTTAAAGAAATAAACTGTGTGGAGGTTATGAGCAGGAATGAAACAACTCTCTAAATAAGCAAGTGTGGATTTCTCTGATTCTAAAATTTTTTATTATTTATATATTCTAATTTGTTATACACAATGGCAGAATGCAATTCATCTCATATTACACATATAGAACACAGTTTTTCAAGTCACTGTACACAAAGTATTTTCACACCATTTGTGTCTTCATACATGTACTTAGGGTAATTGATGTGGCTATGTTCCTATAGTATGCTGTTTTTAAGTCCTTTGGATATAAGCCAAGGAGTAGGATAGCTGGGTCAATTGGTGATTCCTTTCCCAGTTTTCCAAGGTATCTCCATACTGCTTTCCAGAGTGGCTGCATCAATTTGCAGTCCCACCAGCAGTGTATGAGTGTACCTTTTCTCCCACATCCTCACCAACACTTATTGTTGTTTGTATTCTTGATAGCTGCCATTCTGACTGGAATGAGATGAAATCTTAGAGTAGTTTTGATTTGCATTTCTCTAATTGGTAGAGATGATGAACATTTTTTTTTCATATATTTGTTGATTGATACTCTTCTGAGAAGTGTCTGTTCATGTCCTTGGCTTATTTATTGATTGGGTTACTTTTTTTTTTGGTGTTAAGGTTTTTGAGTTCTTTATATAACCTAGAAATTGTGCTCTATCTGATGTGCTTCTGATAACGATTTTCTCCCATTCTGTAGGCTCTTTATAAACCTCACTGATTGTTTCTTTTGAGAAGAAGCTTTTTAGTTTAAATCCATCCCATTTATTGAGTCTTGGTTTTAATTCTTGTGCTATAGGAGTCTTATTAAGGAAGTTGAGGTCTAAACTACAGCACACTAAAGAAAGAAATTAAAAAAGATTTGAAAAGATGGAAAGATTTACCTTGTCCTTGAATAGACAGAATTAATATTGTCAAAATGACCATACTACCAAAAACACTATACAGATTCAAAGCAATCCCAATCAAAATCCTAATGACATTCCTAATAGAAATAGAAAAAGCAATCATGAAATTAATCTGGAAAAATAAGAGACCCAGAATAGCCCAAGCAATCCTTAGCAAGAAGAGTGAAGCTGGTAGCATTGCTATTCCAGACCCTAAACTCTACTACAGAGCAATAGTAACAAAAATAGTATGGTATTGGTACAAAAACAGATTGGTAGACCAATGGTACAGAATAGAGGACACAGAGACTTACCCACATAACTAAAGTTATTTTATATTAGACAAAGGTGCCAAAAATGTACATTGGAGAAAAGATAGCCTCTTCAACAAATGGTACTAGGAAAACTGGAAATCCACATGAAACAAAATGAAATTAAACCTCTATCTCTTACCATGCACAAAACTCAATTCCCAGTGGATCAAAGACCTAGGAATTAAACCAGAGACCTTGCACATAATGGAAGAAAAAGTAGGTCCAAATTTCCATCATGATTTCAGAATTTAAAGTTAGAATTGGCCAATGGATTTGATCAAACTTGAAGATCTAGGAAGGATGGTTAAGGAATAAATTTTTAGAAAAAATATCTACAGCCTTGTGATAGTTATACTGACACCTATCTGGGAAAGGGGTAGAGACTTTAAAGTAGGTGTAAGAAAACAGATGAGGCATATATACACAATGGAATATTACTTGAAATAAAAGAGAATAAAATTATGGCATTTGCAGGTAAATGGATGGCGTAGGAGAAGATAATGCTAAGTGCAGTTAGCCAATCCCAAAAAAACAAATGCCGAATGTTTTCTCTGATATAAGGGGGGTGATTCATAGTAGGGTAGGGAGGGAGAGCATGAGGGGATTAGATTAATTCTATATAAGGAAGATGGGTAAAAGGGAAAGGGAGGGGGAAGGGGGTTAGCAAGGACTGTGGAATATGATGGTCATCATTATACAAAGTACATGTATGAAGACTTGAATTGGGTGTCAACACACCTTAAATACAAACAGATATGAAAAATTGTGGTATATATGTGTAGTAAGAATTTGTAATGCAAAAAAGTACATGTATAATGGTATAAATTGACGTGAACATACTTTATATACAGAGATACAAAAAATTGTGCTCCTATATGTGTAATAAGGATTGTAATGCATTCCACTGTTGTCGTGTATTTAAAAAAATAATAAAATCAATTTAAAAAAAGAAAACAGACGAGGATAGAGTTTGGACTAGGGGCAATGTTCAAGGTTTCAGAGCTGGCAGGCAGTTTAATTCCTGATACAGACTGCCTGCCTCAGCCCAGACCTTGAATGGTTAGTTTTCTTGACTAGGTTTTTATTGAGTGTGTGCTATTATTCAAGTTCTTGAGATTTTTAGTTGATATCAGGTAGAACTAGGGAAACAATATATTGAAAAAGCACTCCAGAAGATTTTGATAACCACCATGTTTGATGAACTGCAATGGTTTGGATAATTGTTCCACATAGGTCCATGTGTTAGGGGTTTGGTCCTCCTCCACAGCCTGTGATACTATTGGGAGGTGGTGGAAATTTTGGGTCACAGTGGGGGGGTGTTTCCATGGGACCCTGTTCCTTCCTGTCTCTCTTTCGGTTCCTATCCATGAGGCGAACAGGTTTTGCTGTTCCATGTACTTCTGCCATGATGTGCTGCCTCACCACAAGCTCAAAAGCAACAAACCAAGCCAGTCACGAACTGAAACCTTCAAATAAGCCAAAATAATTTTCTTCCCTTTATAAAGTGATTATCTTGAATATTTGTTAAAGTGATAGAAAGTGAACTAACACATGAACCATTGCCAGATCTCGTATTGGAACAATGTCTCCTTTTTCTGAAAGAGGTATTAGTATCTCAGTTCAAGATCCTTATTGATCAATGGGAAGTTTATACTTGGCTGTGCCATTGCACCACCATATGAGTTATGGTAACCAGTCTCAAGGGAAGGAAACCCCACCCCACCCCATGCTAGCCACACACATACTCCCAGAAGGCTAGTGCCATCACATGAACTTACTCCTTTGTCACAGTTGATGGTCTCAGGGGCCAACACCTCACTGACGCAGGACTAATGAGAATCTTCTAAGACTCATAGAACACAGGTTTAGACCCTTGTATATTTTAAAATCCTGTTTGTCATGTTTTCTACTATGAAATAAAGAATACAGAAGAATGCATATGGAAACTTACATAGGAGTTAGAAAGATAATTTTGGCAACTTTGGTTTTATGAGATCAGAAACAAAGATGTTAGATACATTTAGTATTAGGAGGGATGATCTTGCTTTTCTACTTTGTAAAATGATTGTACTCAATCTGAAAAACTTCCAAGTTCTTGGGGATCCTAAATCCATCAAGGCATTAGTATAGCAGATGTTATAGACAGAATCAGATTCCCCAAAGATAGTCCTGTACTGATCTTCATAACCTGCGAATATATTACCTTATATTGCCAAAGAGACTCTACAGATGTGATTAAGTTAAGGTTTTGAACTAGGAAGGTTATCCTGAATTATCTGTTTGGGATCAGTGTAATCACACAGGTCTTTATAATGGAAAGTGAGAATAAAAAGAACATAAAGGGAGGGGGATGTGACAGAATCAGAGGTTGGAATAATATGATTACTGGCTTTGAAATGAAGAAAGGGGCCCTTGAGTTGAGGAATACGGTGGCCTCAAGGAGCTGGAAATGGCAAGGTAAGGGACTGTCCCATAACCTAGTAAGAATACAGTTGTGTTGGTGCCTTGGTTTTAGCCAGTGAGATCCACTTTTTGCTTCAGGATTCCATCCCTGAACCAAAAAATAATAAAATTGTGTTGGCTTAATCCATTAAGTTTGCTAATTTGTTACAAGAGCAATAAAAAACTAACGAGCCAGGTGAAAACAAAGGCACAATTAGAAATATTGTGGCGCTAGTCAGTGGTCAGTTTTATGATGCCAAAACATGGTTTCTGTAATTGACCCAGAAAGCACCAGCCTTTGTTACCCTTCACTTTCTTGCCCATAGATCTGTGAAAGTATGTTCCATGGCTCTTGATTTTGGTGCCCTTTCATTGACAGAGGGCCTCAGGCTCTGATTCCGCCCTCCTTCTTTGTTTGAACTCACTTTCTCTCTTTGATAAGGGAGGCAAGAAATAGAGTCCTACAAAGACCAAAGGTATTTTTTTAATAACCAAGAGCAAAATGTCACAATTATATGGAAAATGCGATTTCTAATTGTGAGTTAAATGGGCATATTGACCAGAAGAAGAAAACCAATAAAGAAAATTTATCCCACAACTCCACTTTAACCTCTGCTCACCTTCTGTTAGTAGAAGCTGTGATGGTCAATGTGTCTATGTATTGGTCAATGAATCTACTCAGTGTTGCATAGATAGCTGTGGTCAGCCTACCTGTGCAGCCAGGCAAGGAACACAAAACAATTCTACTCAGAGTTCAATTCTGTTTGTAAAGAACATTTTTTTTTTTGTATTTTCCCCAATCTGTTGTCATCTATGTTTTTAAATTTTTAAGAGCAAACGTCTTAGCAATGGATGACTATCTTTGAAGAGTTACCAATTCACTAACTCTCTCTCTCTCTCTCTCACACACACACACACACACACACATACACACACACACATACACACCATATATATGTGCATATACACATAGCTATATATAGTTCCTAACTCTATATTCTCTCTCTCTTTATATATAGATAGATATGTAAAGAAGTATATTTTTTGTTTTCCCTGAGCCACTTGTGAGTAGAAGGTGGACTTCTGTGTGTGTGTGTGTGTGTGTGTGTGTGTGTGTGGTGCTGGGAATTGAACCCAGGGGCTTATGTATGCAAGGCAAACACTCTACAACTGAGCTATATTCCCAGCCCGAAGGTAGACATTTTATCGACCCAGTTTCTTGGTGCCTATTTATTACCTTTTAAATAATTATACAAATTAGTGTTTTGGGAAACAAGTTGTGGTTTTGTCTTGTAGCCGTTTTTCAGATAGAAAATAAGCACATGTCAGAATATGTTCTGCATTCCAGATAGTCACAATGCTCTTGTGATTCTTGTTCCTCACTGTGAGATGGAAATTCTATTTTACTTCTGAATAGCTCCCTTGCAGATGAATAATGATGCACAGAAATGGAATTATGTAGTCCGTACCATGTGGCTTAACATAAAATTGGATACTGCTTTGGGTTGTTAGCTATGTTTTTTTTCTAGGTATGATTTCATCCATGTTATGGTGGAAGGCTTATTTTTAAATACTTTGTAATTTATAGAAAAATCTCAAAAGTAATACAAGGAACTCCCATAGACACTTTACCCAGATTCACCAATTCTCTATCTCTGTCTCTGTCTCTGTCTCTCTCTCTCTTACACACATACCCATACACACATACAAACACACATATGTTGTGTTTGTGGAAGTATGTATATATATGTATATATATATATAATTTCTAATTATATTCTCTTGCACATGCTCTCTCTCTATATATTATAAATATATTTTCCCTTCAGTCATTTGAGAATAAGAGCTGGACATTGTATGTTTTATTCTTAGATATTTTGTTGTGTATGTCCTTGAGAACAGAGACATTCTCTTGTACAATGATTTTGCTTAATTATCACAATGTAACAAGCAAATCCACACTTAATAATGTAAAACAACAGTTACTTTCCATTACTTATGTATTCTGGGGATCAGGAATTAGGAGTGAGAACAGTTGAAATGGCTTATTTGTTCTTGCTATCAGGAGCTTCAAATGGGAGGACTCCAAACTCAGAAGATTTCAAACACCTTAATCTAGATATGTCTGAAGATTCCTTTATTCACATGTCTTGGTTGGGATTTCTCAAAATTTGGGCTAAATGGTGACTGTTGGCCAGGGTCTTTACATGTGGATTTTTTTTTTAAAGAGAGAGAGAGAGAGAGAGAGAGAGAGAGAGAGAGAGAATTTTTTTTAATATTTATTTTTTTTTTTAGTTTTCGGCGGACACAACATCTTTGTTTGTATGTGGTGCTGAGGATCGAACCCGGGCCACATGCATGCCAGGGGAGCACGCTACCGCTTGAGCCACATCCCCAGCCCCATACATGTGGCTTCTTATATGCCTTTGATTTCTTCACAGCATGGTATCCTCAGGGTCATTGGGCTTCTACATGGCTTCTAGTATGGGCTTCTACTTGCTCAGGACACCAACAGCAAGTATTTCTATGAGCAAGATGAAAACTTCAAAGACTTATTTTTAATAAGCTCTGAAGTCACATAGTCTCACTTTTGTCAGGTTCCACTAGTCAAAGTAGTCACAAAGTTGCCAAGATCTAAGGGGAAGGGATTTTAGAACCAGATCTCAAAGGGAAAAGTGCCAAATATTTTGCAATGAACTTTGTAACCACTACAGTAAGCACGGTAAAATTCTAAAATCAATGTCACTTTAATACAGTCAGCTGAAGTCCTTGAGTTGGACCCACCATGTGTGAATTCTGTCTTTGCCTTTTAGAAAATGTATGACATTTGTCAAGTAACTGGTCTCTGATCTTCAGTTTCCTCATCTCCAAATGAGCTCTATAACAGTATGCCTCTTAAAGATGTTTTCAGGGTTAAATAAAATAATTATATGATGAGTCTGGGACCTAGTAGTGATTTTCTAACCTTTAGATCTCCCTCCTCATAGAATTAAATATTGTGTTGAATGTTCAGGGTGCCTATCATTAATTATTGCTTATTGGGGAAGTTTTAGAGGTGGCTGTCTTTGTAAGACATACTGATGTAATTTATTGTAAATTTATACTTTTCGTCTATGACATTCAAATTTCGGAAGACTCATTTCCCCCTTTTTAGATGTGAGATAAGTATCTTCAACTCAGTTGGGGAACAATCCTTATTTTTATACAAGTTATAGCTATTTTAAGAGCAAAACTTGTTCTGTCAATCTATCACAAATACGAAAACAAATGTTAACATGACTGTTTCTGAATCAGAATACCTTTGGTTACAAGTAGCAGAAAATCCAACTCAAAAATAGTTTAAACAATAGAGAATTTATTTTTGGTAATAAGACCGGAAGCCTAGAAAGTCCAGAATTGGTCAATTCAGTAGCTCAGTGATGTCATCAAAGGTCCTATTCTTTCTATGATTGGCTGGAGTCTCCTCTCTGTGTTGGCTTACACCAGGGACATGTCATGGTGACAAGAGGCCTGCAGCTGTCTCAAACATCATTTTCAGGTATGGCAACTTTCAGGAGAAGTGATCATTTCTTCCTGGGAACTCTTCAAGAATGAGAAAGTTCTCAGAAGTACTCTGGAAGGTGCCCCTCGCCTCCTTCTGCCAACCTGCCTCATGGGCACTCACAGATGTGTCAGAGAGAGGAAGGGGGCCCTCTTTACTGACAACAGCCAGTTGAGATCCACTTCTTGGCTCTGGGGTTGAGAATAGGATGAGTCTCTCCTGAAATTCTGACTTTTGAGAGAAAGATGAATAGATTTTTGAAAGGATGGAATGATAAATAGTATGTTACAATGTATTCAAATTAGATTTTAAGTTATATCACAGCGTTAGAAACTAGAATGAAGTTTTCAATTTTGTATATCTGCATCATTAATAAGTTTCTGGAGTTCCTCAAAATGCAGTTTTGACAAGTCATTGGTGTGAAACATAATGGGAATTATTTAGTAATCAAGAAATATGAAATGGATTCAGTTAACTTTGAAATGCTTTTAAAAATAACATTTCCAAGATTCCAAAAAATTACTCAAATATAATAGAGTTTCTTAGGAGAGTGCTCACTCTTTCCGTATTTATGTTTGTCTTTCATGATAGCAGGTAAAGCAGGTAAAGTCCATCTGGAAGGATTTATTTTGCAGTTTTAACTTTAATTTCTTTTAACCAATTTCTCTTTGAAGTGACGGATGCAATTTAGAATGCATCTAAAGACTAAACATAATAACTTCTTCCTTCTAATTTTAATTTGTTCATCTATCCCCACCCCCAAATAAGTGATAATTAGTCCATGTTCAAAGGAATATCAACTCCCATATACTCAGTAAAACCCAGAGAAAAGCAAAAGCTTTCTGGAATGCAATTTGGGGAAGTTAAAGAGATCAGCTTCTAATGGCACCATGTAATTCGTTATACTCACAGTTAACAACAGACAGATAGGTTAGGTAATGATGTAACAAATAAATCATCCCCAGATTTCAGTGGCTTAAAACGAGAAAGGTCTGTCTGTCTGTGTATCTAACCGTCTATCTATCTAACTATCTATCTGGACACAATACCTTTATTTTATCTATTTACTTTTATGTGGTGCTGAGGATCAAACCCAGTGCCTCACATGTTCCAGGCAAGTGGTCTACCACTGAGCCACAACCCCAGCCCCAGAAAGGTTTATTTTTGCTCATCCCGCATACCCCCCCAAAGTTCAAAGGAGTGTTAGGAGCTCTGCTCATGTTAGTGACTCAGGGACTCAGGCTTGATGGAGCAGCCACCATGTCAAATATGCCACAGGGACAGGGAGCTTTGGGTGAATCTTCATGGCAGCAGTCACATGTTCAATCAAGAAGCAACACATGTGGGCTGAAGCTGTGGCTCAGTGGTGGAGCACTTGCCTGGCATGTCTGAGGCACTGGGTTTGATCCTCATTGCCACATAAAATAAAATAAAGGTATTAGAAAAAAAATCATGCAATACTTTAAAAAAGAAAAACCAACACATGTACTTCTGTCATCTTTTATTGATCCAGATTAATTTCATTAATTCCAAATCCCCAACCCTTGGGAGAGCTGGAAAGTGTGGTCCTTCCAGGTCTCCTGAGAGATGTACCAGTACCAATACCAGTCATCAGTATTTTTGATGGCTGCAGAGATGTGTCAGTGTATATCCCTGCATTTCAACTCAAGGGGAGACATGTTCCAAAGCAACTATTAGTTTTCATTTGTAATAAATAATGGAAATGTTGGGCTGGGATTGTAGCTCAGTGGCAGAGTGCTTGCCTAGCGTGTGTGAGGCACTGGGTTTGATCCTCAGCACCACATAAAAATAAACAAATAAAATAAAGGCATGCTGTCCATTTACAACTACAAAAAAAAAATAATGGAAATGTTTCTCACTCAGGGTGTTGCTCTAGAATCTGGTGTTATTACAAATACAGTTTTATGAGGGGTAACAACAGCTGCTTGTCTCATGGCTTTGAACCATGATTTGGCTTTACTCTCATGTTAAGGGTCATGTTTTGGTAAAATGGAGACTTTTCTAAATCTACTGTGTTCTTACCTACTGTGGAAGGATTGATGAGGATAATAAACATATAATTCTTGGGGGTGTGTTTCCAACAACCGACTCTAATTTTACCTACTTTTAAATTCATGAATTTTCTGTACACATGTTTTGTGATCATAGATTTTTATGTTTTTTAAGAATTTTTTTAAAAAATTTTAAACATTGGGTCATTTCTATTTATTCAGCATGAACAATGTCCTACTCCATAGAGAATTTAAAAGATTTATTGCTGTTTTTTTTTTATCAAGAACATCATATGAAGGGTTCATAACTTCATATTGGATATTTAGGGTTTGCCAATATTTGATATTATAAGCAATGTTTTGATGAACAACTTTCTGTATTGATCTTTGTGTGCATAATTTTCTTTTTTTTTTTTTTACTGGAGACATTTTTTATTGAGCCTTTTAGTTTACATGAGGTAAAAGGCCAAGCAGTTCTTCTCCTTAACCAAAGTTTTATGCAGCTATAATAAAATATTTTAGACTTCAGGGACTTATAAAGGATTACATTTCTTAAAAGTTGGGGTCAAGTAAATAACTTTTAACTCTTTGAATTTTCCAGTTGACTCTTCCCTTATAACAGAAACAAGCTCTAATTCAGTTTCAAGGGCAAGTTTTATCGTTGTTGTTGTTGTCATCTTTAGATCCCAAGTACTTGGTTAATTCAATCAATATCCACTAATTCTACTTCAAAAATGAGCTTTGCATTTGGTGGAATTTTGGCATCAGGCTGTCCTTTCTTTCCATAAGCCCATTCAGGTTCAATCTCCAGTCGAGCCTTTTCTCCTTTACTCATAGTCAAGAGTGCTTCATCCCATCCTCTGATAACTTTGCCCACTCCAACCTTAAAACTTAAAGGCTTGGCATTTTTCTTCTTCTTTGAACTTGTTTGAATATTGGTATCAAAAACAGTCCCATCCTGAAGTGTTCCTGTATACCAGCAGTGAACAACATCTCCTTTTTTGGGAAAGTTGGTTTTATCTCCCTTTTTTAGAACAGATTTTGTATATTTTGGTGGACCCTCATCCAGAGTCTCTTCAGATTTGGTTTCTTTGGGTTTATCTTCATTAAGCTTCACATTTTTAACTTGCTCAGACACTTTACTTACACTTTCAGTACCCTTGAATCGCTTACTTTCAAACAGGTGGTTATAGGCTGTAACCAAATGGTCCTTATTAGCTGTCTTGGCTACATTTTTAATGTTGCCTAATAACTTATGCTCTGCAAGAAACGAGTCTGAACCGTGATCCTGTAGAAACTTGATAATGTCCTTCTTGGGAAGCTGCTCACTGCGCAGCTGCTCCACGGTCCACGCCCACTGTGGAACGGCCGCCGCCATCTTCCCCCGCCGCCTCTGCTTTACTCTGTGAGCATAATTTTCATTGCACCATCTGTCCCCCAGAGAATGTGTTCATTAGCACAGTGAACAAGCACATCTTACCACCTTAGTTTGATATGGATTCTGAATATTGCAGCCATGTCTTTCACCTAAATGATCTAAGTAAGCCCATGGTGTCCTTAACACATCAGGCTTCAAATGGCAAGACTGGCAAAGTGTCATGTTACAGAAAATAGAGTGTGAAGTCCAGCCACTCTTTTTCATTGGTGCTAATAATGATACCAAGTAACTGAATGGACATTTCACTGTAGGCTCTTGAGTAGTAGTTGTTTTATCTATCTATCTATCTATCTATCTATCTATCTATCTATCTATCTATTTTCCTTTCGCTCTAGCCAAACCTCAGAACAAATAGAGTGAGCTGATATTTTACCCTGAGAAAAATGAGTGTGGGAGAGGTTTGTCTAAGTTTAAACAGCTACTCAGTCCCTTCAACTGTTATCAGACTTTGAGGATCTAGGCTTGATTTTATTTTATTAACTGTCTAGTTTTTAAGACTTATTCTCTGAAGATGTTACCTGCTGAGAGCCACAGCCGAGTCAGAATGGCCCCTGGCATTTTGCCAATAGTATTGGTTGACAGGTGAGGCATTACTATCCGCCTCGGCTGCTACTTTGGAGTTCTCACGCTACTTTGGAGTTCTCTTGGGGATTCCCGGAGAGTTCCCATTGGTTGGGGAAGTGTAGGAGGAGGGATTTCCGGAGGAGATTTTCTGGCTGCGGGTTCCTGGACCAGCCGCATGGCATTCGGGGAATTCCCCGGGAGCGTGTGTGAAGTGTTTTGGTGGAGTTCAAAAATAAAGTTTGTTCCTGCTTCAGTGGCTCGTGATTTGTGCCCAGACTGCGGCATTTGGCGGCCCCTGCGGGGAACGCCTGAAGCTCTGGGGTAAGTGAAATTGCTCGCCCCTAAGGGAAGGTGAGAGAATGGTTGACCATTTCAAAAAACAATGTGTTCTTGTTTTGATTTGTTTTGTTTTTGTTTCAAGCTGCCTGTCTCTAGAACTTTCTCAGGCAAACTGGGAAAAAAGGTTGGCTCAAGATTTGAAGTTGTTCGCCCCTGAGGAAGAGATAGAAATAGACCACAAATGCACATGTCAAGAAAATAGGAAAATTGATACAATGATTTTTTGTTCCATTTTTGTTTCATTCTGTTTCGGTTTTGTTTTGTGTTATCTTGTTGGGTTGCATTATCTTTATAGTAGATTAGAAATTAGTAAAAAACAAACTGAAAGAGTGTTAAGTAAATTGTTAGAGGTTCAGACCATGGAGAAAGACATTTTAGATCAAGCAAAAGAGAAGGTCTCTCGAGCTAGTCAGATAGAGGAAGAAAATTTAAAGGAAGAAAGCTTAGAGGAGAAACAGCTATTAGGGAAAAAGCTACAACAGGAGGCTGCTGCTAACACCGTTCTATCACCAGAGGGTGTAATTCAACCAACAGCTCCACCTATAGAGACAGCTGAGTGGCCCTCAACCCCTGTAATTGATAGATGGGATCCTGAGACAGGACCTCAAAGATTAGCATGCCCTGTACTTGAGCAGGCAGGAGGGCAGCAAATTCACCGTGATCTAGATTTCAAAACAGTGAAGCACCCTTCACTGTAAGCATGGTCGAATCCATTACCAACTTGGACATGATGCCAGCAGATTGGGCTAGCATGTGTAAATCTGTGCTAAATGGAGGACAATATTTGTTATGGAAGGTTGCCAATGGAGACGGCTAGGTGAAATGCAGCAGCTGGTTACCCTCAAAGAAATCTAGATATGTTGTTAGGAAAAGGATCTTATGAGCGTCAACGACAAAAAATTGAATATGATCCTGCTATATATGCACAAATTGCTGCAGATGCAGTTAGGGCATTGAAGACTTTACAAGGACATGGAGATTTACAAGGTCAATTATCTAAGGTAATACAGGGAGCTAATGAACCTTATGCTGAATTTGTAGATAGGCTTATTCAAACAGCTACCAGAGTTTTTGGGGATACAGAATAAGCAATGCCATTAATTAAACAACTGGCTTATGACCAAGCAAATCGTTGGTGCAGAGAGGTCATTAGACCATGGAAACATGGAGATTTAAACACATATATTAAATTATGTAGAGACATTAATGAACAAGGGCAAGACTTGGCAGCTGCAGTACAACAGGCTTTAGATGCCAGGCCAAAAACATGCTACAATTGTGAACAAACAGGACATTTTAAAAGGAGTTGCCCCATAGGAGGAAGGTTTAACAAGGCTAGGTATCAAAGGAGTAGAATACCGGGTATTTGCCCACGATGCCATAGAGAGAGACATTGGGCTAATGAATGCCGTTCTCAAACCACCATAGAGGGTACTCCGTTTTCAAAAAATGGACAAGGACCAGGTGTTTACCCATGATATCGTGGAGAAAGGCATCGGGCTCCATTGCCAAAAAACGGACAGGGGGGGCCCAATGCTCCAAGGGCCCATGACCACAAATATACGGGGCACTGGAGGAACCCAGAAACACAATGGAGGAACCCAGCAACACCATCAGGGTAGTGCCCATGACACATTATCCATCAGATCTCTCATCAGACGAACCAGAAGGAGTGCAGGTTTGGACATCTGTGCCTCTGCCAGAGCAGTACTAACTCCAGAGATGGGAGTTCAAATAATTCCCACAGGAGTAAAAGGACCTCTTCCCCAAGGAACAGTAGGCTTATTGTTAGGACGCAGTTCTTCTACTCTAAAAGGACTTATGATAAGTCCTGGGGTAATTGATCCTGATTATGAAGGTGAAATAAAAATTATAGTTAGTTCTCCAAGAGGTATATCAGTAATTTCACCAGGAGATAGAATAGCACAGTTATTAATAATACCCAGCCTACATGATAAATTATCCAGCAGTAGTATAGAAAGAGGTTCCAGGGGATTAGGCTCCAAAGGTGTAGAGTGGGCTATGCTGTCTTTAAATTTAGATTCTCGCCCAATGCTAAAACTAAATATTCAAGGACATGAATTTAATGGGCTACTGGATACAGGTGCAGACCTTAGCATCATATCTCGTCAAGAATGGCCAAAACAGTACGATCTACATACGGTGGGGTCGGGCTCCAAATTCCTCAATAGGACACCCATAGCACAAAAGTTAATAACTAGAATCAACAAATGGGACTTACTCAAACTAAAAAGTTTTTTCTCAGCAAAAGAAACAATAAGAGAGGTAAATAGGGAGCCTACTTCCTGGGAACAAATCTTTACTCCTCACACTTCAGATAGAGCCCTAATATCCAGAGTATACAAAGAACTCAAAAAATTAGACAATAAGAAAACAAACAACCCAATCAACAAATGGGCCAAGGACCTGAACAGACACTTCTCAGAGGAGGACATACAGTCAATCAACAAGTACATGAAAAAATGCTCACCATCTCTAGCTGTCAGAGAAATGCAAATCAAAACCACCCTAAGATACCATCTCACTCCAGTAAGATTGGCAGCGATTATGAAGTCAAACAACAAGTGCTGGCGAGGATGTGGGGAAAAGGGTACACTTGTACATTGCTGGTGGGACTGCAAATTGGTGCAGCCAATTTGGAAAGCAGTATGGAGATTTCTTGGAAAGCTGGGAATGGAGCCACCATTTGACCCAGCTATTCCCCTTCTTGGTCTATTCCCTAAAGACCTAAAAAGAGCATGCTACAGGGACACTGCTACATCAATGTTCATAGCAGCACAATTCACAATAGCAAGACTGTGGAACCAACCTAGATGCCCTTCAATAGATGAATGGATAAAAAAAATGTGGCATTTATACACAATGGAGTATTACTCTGCATTAAAAAATGACAAAATCATAGAATTTGCAGGGAAATGGATGGCATTAGAGCAGATTATGCTAAGTGAAGCTAGCCAATCCCTAAAAATCAAATGCCAAATGTCTTCTTTGATATAAGGAGAGTAACTAAGAACAGAGTAGGGACGAAGAGCAGGAGAAGAAGATTAACATTAAACAGGGATGAGAGTTGGGAGGGAAAGGGAGAGAGAAGGGGAAATTGCATGGAAATGGAAGGAGACCCTCAGGGTTATACAAAAGTACATACAAGAGGAAGTGAGGGGAAAGGGAAAAATAATACAAGGGGGAGAAATGAATGACAGTAGAGGGGGTAGAGAGAGAAGAGGGGAGGGGAGGGGAGGGGAGGGGAGGGGAGGGGGATAGTAGAGGATAGGAAAGGCAGCAGAACACAACAGACACTAGTATGGCAATATGTAAATCAATGGATGTGTAACTGATGTAATTCTGCAATCTGTATATGGGGTAAAAATGTGAGTTCATAACCCACTTGAATCAAAGTGTGAAATATGATATATCAAGAAATTTGTAATGTTTTGAACAACCAACAATAAAAAAATTAAAAAAAAAAAAAGAATGGCTAAAACATTGGCCGTTACAACAAGCCACTCAAATGCTTCGAGGCCTAGAAGTGGCAACTAATCCCCATAGAAGTGCAATGGTATTAGATTGGAAGGATCCTGAAGGATGTGAAGGAACTATACAGCCATATTATTGGATCATCTTCCTATAAATTTATGGGGACGAGATGTCCTAGATCAATTAGGTTTGATATTAACAAATAACATCAATCCAAATGTGCCCACTATTAGGGCTAGACAAGGTTTCAGGAAAGAAAAAAGATTAGGAGAACAAGGCATAGCAGCACCAATTCAAATAGATCAAGGAATAAATAGACATGGATTGGGTTTTCAGAAGGGGTCACTGAGGCAATAAAAATTACTTGGAAATCAGAAAGACCAGTATGTGTTCCTCAGTGGCCCCTGACTAAAGAAAAGATACAAGCAGCCCATGACCTGGTCAAACAACAATTATCGGAGGGACATATACAACCTTCCGTATCTCCCCATAATACTCCCATTTTTGTCATCAAAAAGAAATCTGGTAAATGGAGATTATTGCAAGATTTAAGAGCCATTAATAATGAGATGATTATTTAGGGACCTGCTCAATCAGGGATTCCTCAATTGTCTGCTTTACCATAAACCTGGCACGTTTTAGCTATAGATATTAAAGATTGTTTTTTTTTTTTCAATTCCAATTCATCCTGAGGATAGTCCACGTTTTGCATTTACTATCCCTGCACTGAATCATGAAGGTCCTGATCAGAGATATGAATGGAAAGTACTCCCTCAAGGGATGGCTAACAGCCCAACTATGTGTCAAATTTATGTTAACAAAGCAATCCAGCCACTTAGAAATCAAAATCCTGAACTACAAATATTTCACTATATGGATGACGTATTGTTAGCACACAAAGATAAAAACACATTGCTAGAATGTTATGCCACACTTACAAATTTATTACAAAATTATAATCTAGAGATAGCAATAGATAAAGTACAATTAAATTTTCCAATTAATTATTTAGGAGTTCTATTATCCTCAATCATGGTCTGTCCACCAAAAATTCGTAAATTGGATAAGGCCTTATCTAGGCATACCAACCGGAGAGTTGGAACCTTTATTTGATATCCTAAAAGGTCCATCAGATCCAAATTCACCCCAAATGTTAACGCCTGAAGCAAGAAAGGCATTAAAAATTATTGAAACATATATGGAAAATATGCATTTGGATAGAATTGATATAAGTTTGCCTTTATTATTTATTGTAATACCATCAAAAATATTCCTACAGGAGTATTTTGGCAAGAAGGTCCATTATTGTGGATACATTTATCTTATTCTCCTAACACTATTCTTACTAGGTATCCTGAGGCTGTAGGACAATTAATACTCAAAGGAATAAAAGCAGCAAAGGGAGTATTTGGAATTTCTACCAATAAAATTATTACTCCATATACTATGGATCAAATTGATGAGTTAGCTAATGAGTTAAATACTTGGGCAATAATCATGTGTAAATCTAATGTTTCATTTAATAATCACTTACCATCTAATCCTTTGTTGTCTTTTTGGTCTTTGCATCTTATAGTTTTTCCAAAAATGACAAGAAAAACCCCTATCATGAATGCTCCAAATGTATTCACTGATGGGTCAAATAATGGTACAGCAGCAGTAGTTACCCCTGATCAAACTTTTACATTTTTAGTACCCAAACAATCAGCTCAAAAGGTAGAGCTTAATGCAGTTTTACAAGCTTTTGTGATGTTTAAAGATTCTGTATTTAATTTATTTTCTGATAGTCAGTATATAGTTAATGCTATAGTATCCCTTGAAGATGCTGGTAGGATTTCTCCTTCCTCTACTGTTTTCTCTTTGTTTTCCACTATACAAAGTCTAATCTGGGACAGAAAAGATCCATTCTTTATAGGACATATCAGAGCACATACAGGATTGCCTGGAGCCCTTAGTTTGGGCAACGATTTAGCAGATAAAACTACACATGACATACATATTTTCTCTACACTAGAAGAAGCTACAAATTTTCATAAAAGGTTCCATGTCAATGCTAATACTTTACAAAAGCATTTTAAAATAACTAAGGAACAAGCTAGACAAATAATAAAACAATGTCAAAATTGTGTGACCTTTTTACCACAAGTTAATCTTGGAGTCAATCCTAGAGGATTGATACCTAATCATATTTGGCAGATGGACGTCACACACTTGCCAGAATTTGGAAAATTAAAATATTTGCATGTTACAGTTGATACTTCTTCCGGATTTTTGATGGGCTCCCTTCATGCCAGAGAAAAAAACTAAAGATATTATAGCTCATTGCTTACAAAATTTTGCCACTGTGTGCGTTCCAAAACAGTTAAAAACAGATAATGGTCCTGGCTATACCTCTACCTCTTTTAAACAATTTTGCGCATCATTTGGCATTACTCATATAACAGGAATCCCATACAATCCACAGGGACAAGGCATAGTTGAAAGAGCTCATCAAACTATTAAAATGTACTTATTAAAGCAAAAAGAGGGAATTTGAAAGGGGTATATATCCCCCAAAGATAAACTTAAAATAACCCTTTTTACTCTAAACTTTTAAAATTTGGATTCATCAGGGCTTAGTGCTGTGGAAAGGCATATGTGTCCAAAAAATGTACATAAGCCTAAGGTACTTTGGAAGGATATTCTAACAGGACAATGGAAAAGTCCTGACCCAGTGATTGCCTGGAGTCGGGGTTCTGTTTGTGTGTTTCCACAGGGAGAACAGCAGCCGATCTGGATTCCAGAGAGTCTAATCAAAGCAATTTCTACAGACCAAAAAGAAGATGATTTGACTCAAATGCATAACTGCTGATATCCAGAGCTCCAGCTTGGCTATTCTTACATCTGCAACAGTGATTAACCAGGATGCTTTTTTCAATATCTATTTTATTATTGACTTTTCCCACATCATAAAGTTCTATTTTATTTTTGAGCTCATATAGACCTAGGTTAATGTTTTTCTGATCAGTTTTATTTTTTGACTGTGGAGTTTTTAAACATTGCAATGGAAATTTCACCTGTGAAAAACTACAAGGCCTTTACTATTATGTTATGTGTTGTATATATTATGTTATGTGTGCACACTTCTGTTTTGTGTTGTATGTGTGTATGTGCATATGTTCATATATTCATATATGAGGAGCGCTCATGAAAAAATGGATCCGAATTTTTTTTATTCACGTGATTTAAATGGTTTAATTTAAATTGGGTAAATAGCTGTTGAGGATTGTTTTAATATGTGAAAAACAAAAGGAGGTTAACAGATCTGTTTGTTTACTTTCACCTTTCCTTTTCATTATATTTAATAATTCTGTTCAGGATAATGTAAATTGTTCAGAATATTGTTTTCTTAATACCTGTTGGAATGTTACATTTTTTTTTTAGCATCATTGCCAGAATTCCTATCTTCATCCCAGTGCCAGTGAAGACAAAGATAAAACCAAACTACAGCTTCTTCAATAGTTATCACAACAAACTGTATAAACTGATGCATCAATGAATAATAACTCAACAAGTAATGCTCAATCAAGGAGTCGATTTACTTTGGGAGGAAATGGACATATTGATAAATTTCTCGGCTTTGAACTGCTTGCAGAACTTGCCTGGACTATGTATCACTTGTATACATTGTGAACTATCTGTTGGTGCAGCGAATTGTGGTAATGCTGGAGTATATTTGATAGTGTCACCGGTGGTACAAGTTTTCAAAGGAGCCGTCAATTGGCTTAGTGTCGTGGCATTTCTGTATCCTCCTCCCTTCTGCTAGTGATGGTCTAAAATTTGGGGGCCAACAGAGGTGAGGCAAAGAACCTTACCCCCCACTGGCACCAAGGCCAAATTTGGGGGCCAACAGAGGTGAGGCAAAGAACCTCACCCCCCCCACTGGTGCATAGGCCTATCCACAAGTATGGCTGTTTGCTGGACTGGTAGTCAGTGACGGGTTTGATCCAATTGCAGTGGTACCAACCTAAGACAGGAGGCTGACGCCTAGAGGTCAGCTCATCCGATGATGGGTAAGGACCATATGTTGTATTGGACAACCTAACAGGCATGGTCCCTAAGCCACATTGCTTGTTGTTTAATTAAACAGAAGGGGGGAGATGCTGAGAGCCACAGCCAAGTCAGAATGGCCCCTGGCATTTTGCCAATAGTATTGGTTGACAGGTGAGGCATTACTATCCGCCTCAGCCGCTACTTTTGGAGTTCTTGTGGGGATTCCCGGGGATTCCCGGAGAGTTCCCATTGGTTGGGGAAGTGCAGGAGGAGGGATTTCCGGAGGAGATTTTCTGGCTGCGGGTTCCTGGACGAGCCGCGTGGCATTCAGGAGAATTCCCCAGGAGCGTGTGTGAAGTGTTTTGGTGGAATTCAAAAATAAAGTTTGTTCCTGCTTCAGTGGCTCATGATTTGTGCCCAGCCAGACTGCAGCATTTACCTGTACCTGTAGTTTTTAAGGTGCTGTTCACTGCCTTCCACTTTGTACAACACTGGCTTAAGTAGACCTGTAAAGTCTTTCCTTTATACTACACACGCCTCCCAAATCTTTGCATGATTAGAGACCTAACTCACAGAAAAATTCAGAAAGTGCATGTGAATGAAGGAATGACCATGTGAGGCTGTCAAGCGTGGCTAAAAACTCCCTGTGTAGACAAGAGCAGAACAGGGAGGTGTGCTGTACACAGCCCACCACTGTCTGTACACGGGTAGAACTAAGTGTTCTTACCTAAATGGAAGAGAAAAATGTTCAAAGTGACTGTTTATCCCAATTAAAAATAGTTACCTGCTGATTGGAGAAAATTAGACCATACAGAAAAATATAAATAAGTAAATAAAATTCACTTCAAATTTCAGCAACAGATGTTGTTTTAACCAGTCATTCTTTTTAAAGGCATTTATACACATAATTTGCACAGCTGTAATCACATATACTTTTGTATCCTGGTTTTTAACTTTTTATTATGCCCATTAAAATGTTTTCAGAAAGACACTATTTGCCTCATATTTTCCCATTGTAGGAAGGGTCTTAATTCATTTTTGAATATTTGGGGTCTGTCAGTGTTTGGTATTATAAATAATGTTGTGATGAACATCTTCCTATATAAATCTCCGTGAGCATGACTTTCAGTGCACCATCTGTGCCCCAGAGTCCCTTGATTGGTGACACGTACCTCTACTAACTGACATTGGACATGTGAAACTGGAACTATGCAGCCAGAGCTTGTCAAGAAGACAAATAGGGTAGCAGTGGCCTGTCTCACTTTCATAAAGCAGACTGGAAACAGCTATAATTTTGCAGGCCATTTGTTTGGTTAGAAGCTGTTTGCCTCATTGATTCCACTCATGATGTATTCTGAAAGAATGAAGGTGACCTTAGAGAGAGCCAGCCATTTGGAATCCAATTAATCAAGCTTCAGGGAAGTTTGGCATCCAACAGCAACCCGAAATATCATGATCTGTCAGATTCTTGTTACTCAGAATTAGAGTCTAGGAAGGGATGTGGATTAGGTGTAGCCGGTGGGTAGTCTTCTGGAGACAACAGAAGAGCTCAATCATCAAAACTAAGCAGTGTTTGTTATAGGAATTGAAGGGTTTTTATACAAAAAAACCGAAAATTGTATTCTCAAATTTAGTGAGTTTTACTGAAGATTACCATGTAGAAGAAACCTTAGTTAAATTTGAGTGTCATCTCACCTGAGCACTAGAATTTTAAGATAGTAGTTTTAGAAATCAAGCTTGTGTCTTTGCTCCCAGGACATCTGAAATATATAACCTGCTATTCATAAAGTTCTTTAAATGGGAGGGGTTCACTTATTTTGTCAGTATGTTGCAGAACCAACAAAAATTAAAATCTGTATTAAAAAAAATACATGAATTGATTTTCAGTTACTTAAGCTACAAACATGAATGCTTAGCATTCATCTCTAAGAGCCTAAGAGGAAAAAGCTTTTACCTTTGATCTAGAATTTATTTAATCTTCTAGGACAGAGTTGGAGAGTCTAGGTCCAAATTCCATGTATTTAATATGCTCCAGTTTTGCTCTCTGTTTCATGATGATAATTTTATCACTAGCTCTTAACACCTTTTGTACTAAATTGCTATATTAATATTAATATCAGACTGTGAAAAATTCAGCTGGTAAGTGGTATGCAAATTAGCCTAATGCAAACTTTAATGGATTAGTGCACTCAAAAATTTCTTTGAGACAAAAGTAACTGGAATTGAAAAAAGACCAACTAATCAACATTAAATGGAAAGATTGCTACAAGTAAAATAATAAAATGCTGCAAAGCAAGTGTGACTATTTTAATCAAACAATATGAATGTAATTGCTGGTATAACCCTTGGATTATATGAGGGGCTGTAAACAGGAATTATTTTTGTTCCCAGTCTCAGTGATAAGAGTTGAATATCATCCCCCCCAAAGTATGCTGAAGTCATTACCCCTGGGACCTGTAAATTTGACCTTATTTTAGAATAGGGTCTTTGAAGATGCAATAAAGTTAAGACAAGGTCATCAGAGTGGGTCTAATCCAATATGATTAATGTACTTATAAGGCAATGGAATTTGGGCAGACATTCACAGAAGAAAGATGGCAAAGAGGCTGTGTGATGGTGGAGGCAGAAAATGGAGTGCTGCATCTCCAAACAAAAGAATGTCTTCCACACGGTGGGGAATTTCAGGGAGTGGTAGAAGGAGGAAGGCAGCTTCCACTCACTCTGGGTGGAGAGAGAATTTTTTAATATTTATTTTTTAGTATTTGGTGGACACAACATCTTCGTTTGTATGTGGTGCCGAGGATCGAACCCGGGCGGCACGCATGCCAGGCGAGCGCGCCACTGCTTGAGCCACATCCCCAGCCCCAGCTGAGGTTTTGAGATCAGTTATAAACACAGGGTCAGCTGTCCAGTGGCTCATCTCTAAACCTGAGGTTTGCAAAATGTGACTGCCTGATGGCCATCAGCAGTACCACCTGTGATGCTGTTAGAAATACCAATTCTCATGCCCCAATTCAGACTTGCTGATCAGAAATCAGAAGCAAGTCCACAGAATATGTGTTAACGCACCCTCTAGGTGGTTCTGAAGCACCCTAATATTTGAGAACTGCTGTTCTAATGATGCCTCTCTTTCCCAATTCAAAATGACACCCTGACTAAGAAACAGTGTCTACTTCATGTGGCTGAATAAAATGATTTGACTTACTTAAAAAATTATTCCTTCAAAATTCTCTGACAATTTTCTTTGCATATTTGCAATTTTCAGATACTTTAGCTTAAAAGCTTTGTGATACATTTTAGCTGGAGCAAAGAGAATCTCTTTTCTCCTGCCTCAAGAATGAAACTCCAGAAGTTTATTTTTAACTACTTTCAACAAGGTGATTTCCACTTGAGTTCAATCTTGCTTAAAGTGATGTTTACGGCTATGGAATATTCCTTGAACAAGATGAGGCTTAAGAATGGGATCTACTCTTGCCTGTGTTCCCTTCACAGTAATGTTCAGCATCAAACTTACTACACATTTTACATGCTCGTTTTGTTTTTGATATTTCTAAATCCATGTGGAGGTGTCTTGCCTACATAATGCTGATTCCCCCAGATCTTGACCAGTATTTGGCACAATGCAGTCACTCAGAAGTTATTTGCTAAATGAATATGTGGATGTTCTTAGTTTTCCAGAATGTGTTTTACAGGTTCTGTAGATTTCAATGTTTATTAATTCATCAAAATGAAAATCATGATTTTTGTTCTTATTTTAATTGTGAGGATGCTTCGTTTCATAGGATCCTCAGAAAATCAATTATTTTTAAGTAACCTGAACAAAAGAATTTGTTAGATGGATGTGGAAATATAACTCAGGGGTACACTCTAGGGTGACATGCATTGGAACATAATAGAGGAGGCTAAAACAGGAGAATTAGAAGTGATTTATGATATAAAACTAACACAAAAGAATTTTTCAGTAACTTCTGGCCATGTGAACATGTCTTTTTTATGGATTATGTTTATATACAAATCTGAAAGTAACGGTGCTAGGCCAAGCACCTCCCAGGGTGCAGTATTTCCACCTTCCTGTCTGCACACCTCACGGCTCCCACTTCACAGATGTTCGCTGTTTTCTCGCGTGTTGAGGATCCAATTTTGATACAGTAGACTTGGTTTCCACCCTTGAAGCACTTGGGGGGCAAGAGGCAGACACAACTGGAAGTGGAAGCTATGATGAGGGAGAAAGGGAGAGAAACAGTGTGACTTATCACAGGATTTAAAGGGTGTTATGGTTTGGAGATGAGGTGTCCCCGATAGCTCAGGTGAGACAAAATGGAGGAATGTACAGATGAAATGACTAGATTATGAGAGCTGCAGCTTAACTGTGGATCAATCATGTGATGGATAAATAATTTGAAAATACTGCTATACTGTGTTCAGGTACAGTGTGGTTGGAGGAGGTAGGTGGCTGAGGGCATGATTTGGGAGTTTATATTTTGTCCGTGGATCCTTATCTTCTCTCTGCTTCCTGGTTTCCCTGAGCTGGGTAGTTTTCCTCTGCTATACCTCTCTGCCATGATGTTCTGCCTCATTTAAACCCACAGCAAATAAATCAGTCGGCTGATCATGGACTGAACTTCTGAAATCATGAGCCCCAACTAAACTTTTCCTCTTCTAGGTTGTTCTTACCAGGTAGCTCAAGCACAGCAAAGAAAATCTAACTAATACAAAGGTTTAGTTTACTTGTCCCAAGTGGGGGGAACTCCCTAGTGGCAATGACTGAGAAAGCTGAGACAATGGCAGTCACCCAAAAGACCCAACAGTGGCTAAATGGAGAGGCCTGAATGCAAGATGGCAGGGTGCACCCCTAAGCAGGATTCAGGAGTTAGGCTATCTCTGACCTCTGCCAGTTTCACTGCTCATATCCAGTCAGGATTTAAGCTATCTCTAGCACCTCCCTCTCAATCACCGCCCACATGGAGCTGCTAGTGTTCACCAAGCACTTCGCATGCTTTATTTAATTGACTAAAAACTATACTAGCTCCATTCTACATGGTATAGATTTAGTCAAATTTCAAAGGTCATTCACATTTTCCCCTAATCTTCCCTCTCCAGTATTAATGTTTCAACCTTCTCCATTCCAAGTGGATTAAATCCATCTCAGTTAAAAAACAAAGAAACAAAAAAGTCCCCAAGTGTCCAAGGTGCCAAAGTATTCCAGTGTTTGTCCTTTCCTTCACACCACTACCTTATTTTGCCAGACTAAGGTGTTCTTTTCTATTCCCGCCCCCAAGTGTACATTTTCTATAAGTCTCACCTCCTCTATGAAGCAATTCACAAACACTCAACCCCATCTTTTCCTCTACTAACTTTAAGAGTATACATTTTTCAGTACCACATTTGACATTTTCTTGTTAGCTTTCATATGTCCTTTTTCCCAAGACAATTTTAAGTGCTTTGTTTTTAGAACTTCAGTGGTTGCTCATACACCTGGGTGTCCTACTCAGCTATTAAACAGATGCTCAACTAATTCTGCTGGAACAATTGATCTTAAATTCTGGATTTGGGGTGCAGATATATGTATATAAGAAGAATTATATTTTATGGGTCTTTGAAACTGAAGTTAACGCATTAAGGGAGTCAGCCTGCGTATCAGCAATGCTGTCTTTAATACCTATCTTCTATTAAGCAGAAGATAGTTATTACCTTTGCGTCTCATAGGAGAAAACAGGGAAAGGAAGTGAAGAATGACTTACATGCGCCATATGTACAGCCATCTTGCCCTTGGTAGGAAACATTTTGTGCAAAAATGCATTTCCTTTCTATGTTCTCTGTCAACCAACTAGAGAAGATTCTAGTTGTGGAAAGTCGCATCCATCATTGGAAGGAATAGAGTTTAGAGAAGTTCAAGGTACCATTCCACCTCTGGTAAGGAAATTGGTTTTCTTAGCTTTTGGAAAGGCCATGGTCACCCTTCTTTTAGTATGGTCATAGTTTAAATGCTCTTAATCTGCTATATTTTTTTTTCAGACTACCAACACCAAAGGGCCCTTCCTACCACTTCCACTAATCAATCCTTGCACAGTCAGTTTTCACATTCCCATGCTTAGGAAACCCTCCCAGGTCAGAAGATTTCTCTCTCCTACAGCTCTTATCACATGCTGCTGTGCATTAAAGTGATTCATGCAATTACTGTGCAATGTTACTCCTCCAACTACTGTGAACAATTTGAGAGGTACAAAGGGTCCTTTATCTTCCGCCCACTCAACAGGCCTTGTTCAGTGACTTCCACATATTGGATGCTAAATGGATTTTTTGCTGAATGAATTTCCCTTTCCTGTTGGTTGTTGGTGGATATTTTTGAAATTTAGACGGAACATTTAATATTCATAAAAAATAAGCTCCCTGGGGAAGCCATTTCTTTTAACTTTTGAAAAGTGAACTTTATGTTACTTTGAAGTTCTATTCTAAAGTGTTTCTTATTTCATTTTAGATAGAGAAGGAAAAGAGTAGCAAAGAGCACAATGTAATCAAGAACACCATTTAATCAAGGTGACATTCAATTCAACTCAAAATTACTAATATCCCAACTTGCTATGAGTAGGTGGAGTATAAAACACATTTCTAGCTTTCTCTTCCTTTGTAAATGCATTAGCTTGTACATTGATGCTATTCTATAGTGCTACTCCAAACAGAATTCTTGGTGACACTAACTTTTGTTCACCAGTTTAAGAAGCCCGGCAGAGACAGACCATATCTTTAGGGAAAAATGCTTTTAGTTTTCTGATTATGTTTGGGATTAAAATATATTTTAAATTACTTAAATCTCTTATTAAGAAATGAACAAGTGTTGGGTTGGTTGCTCCAAAATGTCCTGCTAGTTTGAGGAATACTGGTTAAGTATTCAAAATTTTTAGCAACTGCCTCCCCCCCCCCACCCCACCCCCGCCCCAACTTAGATTTCTGAAGTCTTTGGGCACTTAGATGCAGGTATAACAGAGGGGTTATAGTAAAGCAGATATTTGATGAAAGTTGTATGCTGTTAGTTAATTTTTGTTTGGACAGATTTGAAAAGAAAAATTTGTGGAAAAATAGCCAAAAGAAAAAAAAAATATTTTTAATAAAAGAGTTTCATGAAGACTTTTCTTCATAACAAACAAAGAAGAATGGACACTAACCCTAAACACATTCCCAAATGTCTGACCCATCTACCATAGTATGAACAGGTAGATGGGTCAGGTATTTGGGAAATCCTCCCTGATATCCATATTCCTCTTATTATATATATATATATATATATATATATATATATATATATTTGAGAGAGAGAGAGAGAGAGAGAGATTTTTTTAATATTTATTTTTTAGTTCTCGGCGGACACAATATCTTTGCTTGTATGTGGTGCTGAGGATCGAACCCGGGCCGCACGCATGCCAGGTGAGCGCGCTACCGCTTGAGCCACATCCCCAGCCTTCTGTTTATATTTTTAATGATATTTTTATGTTACATTTTTTCAGAGAAAAAAAACCTTAGAGTTAGTACAAGAAGAATGCTGCAAAATGCCTTCAGGTTTTTTCTACCCAAATGATTGTTTCTGAGAGAGCTGGCATTGGGTAATGGTGTTAACCAAGCACCCAAAATATGAATAATAGAGTTTTTAAATCTATGAGATGAATTAAAAGTGTCTACAACTGGGCAATGTACATACAGGGCTCTGTTTTTCTGTATTTTGTGTGAAATTGTTTGGTTCAGATGTGGCATGAAGGTCAGCAGTCCCAGGTATTCACCTCCTGACCTGTGGCCATTAAATGGCCTGTTCATCTGTGCCACTCGTGTGTACCCTCTCTCATGGGCCAACCTTTTGGCCTGTCAAAGAAGTTGAATCTTGATGAACAGCTTTGCATGGATCAGGAAGAACTGGGTTTGGGTAATACCTCTTTTCTTTTTGGGACTGAGCTGATTGGGCCAGAAAAGGAAAGAGAGAGCAAGAGGAACCCTATGATTTCTGCATTTCTTCTTGTAAACTAAGGAGGTTTTAGCAAAAGTTAGATGTAACAATTCAGCAAGTTCCCATTGGATACTTTACCTGCAGATTTGAGATACATTTTTGAAAATGTATTGCAAGGCAAATTTAGATGCCTATTTGAATTCTATTAATTCCTAATCTCTGACCATCTTTGTGTTTTATATGAAGCTTAGTTGGGGCTATTTCAGGGTCAGACTTCATCTTACATCAAATGTACTGCTGTGAAAATCCTACTTCCAAGAAATTCACAAATGTACTGCCAATAGCAACGTACTTATGGAAAATGGAGATTTAGTGCCTCTTCTTAAGAATTAAATTGGCAGAGATAGGAGCATGATTTTGAGACTTGGTGAAGGTGTGGGAGGACAGTCTCTATTATGTGTTTCAGATTGGAATACAATATGGTAAAATCATCTCTGGAAAGCAAGCTGATGCATTAAATCAGTCAAAACTTTATTCCTAAAAATAATACTTACTTAGAAATTCTATTTTCTGAGTTTTATCCTAAGGAAATAATCTTAAGTTATATATCTCTCTGTGTGATAGATTTATCTATCATAGCACTGTTGACAATAGAAAAATGCAGGGGGAAATTCAAGAATCAAAACAAAAATTGGTTAAATAAATCACAGAATGCCCATTTTGCAGAAATCGAAAATTATATGGAAGAATCACAGATAATGATGAGAAATTTGTTTTATGATCTATTAAGTGAACAACAACAATTTATATATCACATAGAAAGTAATTATATTTTATTTTTTAAAATTTGCACTATGTGCAGGGTCACCCCTGAGGTGTGCAAGGCCCCAGGGATAATTTTTACGAGAGCATCTGTCTATATAAATAATCAGTCACCCAAATTAGTGTGTCAGCACCATACCAGCAGTCCAATATTAAGTAATCGTGAGCAAGAAGACCCTACCAGTTAGTAGGAGCAATCTTGGTTGCTCTCTGGGAGTGAGGATCTACCTCTGGGCTGGAAGTGGCACCATAGGCATGAGTCACACAGCTCTGGGGGCATTTGGTTGATTTGCATGCATGGTGGGTAAGAGAGGCAGCAGAGGGTTGGAGAATATCTATAGGAGAGAAACCAAGCCGGGGTCTCTGTGTACTACTGTTTGCTCAGGGTATCTACTTGAAAAACATTGCCAGCCTTGGCTGATTCCAGGTACTGGAAGATATATCTAGCAATTGTTATCTATGTGAAACCTAGTCCTTCCTGGACTACACTGTTGGCCCCTTGTATGTTTGAACCATCCAAGAAAAAATTAGACAATTCTGACCTGAAGCATGAAATCAGAGAAATGCTCTTCTCACTGGGATCTAAGGTTTTACTGATTTCACTTGAATAGAAAAGAAATTGGAAAGATATACATCCACATTACAGTAATTATTTCTAATCATGGATGGTTTTGTGCTGTTTAAATCATTAATTTTTTTTGTGTGTGTATTTGGAATTGAACCCAAGGCACTTTAACCACTGTTACATACCTAGTCTTTTTAGTTTTTATTTTGAGACAGGGTCTCTCTAAATTGCTGAGAGTCTTGCTAAGTTTCTGAGACTGGCCTCAAACTTGAGATCCTCCTGAGTCACTGGAATTACAAGCATGTTTCCCCACCCCCTCTTCAACAGATAAATGGCTAAAGAAATTGTGGTATATATACACAATGGAATATTAGTCTTAAAGAAGAATGAAATTTTGGAATCTGCCAGTAAATGGATGGAAGTGGGGAATATCATGCTTAGCAAAATAAGCCAATCCCAAGGAACTAAAAGCTGGATATTTTCTCTGATATGTGGATGACAATTCACAATAAGTTGAGGGGTGGGGGCTAGGTAAGAATAGAAGAACTTTGTATTATATTGAGGGGAGTGAAGGGAGGGGAGGGGGTATAAGGAGGAAGGATAGTAGAATGAATTGAACATTATTACCATATGTACATATATGATTACACTACCAGTGCGATTTTACATCATGTACAACCAGAAGAATGAGAAGTTATACTCCATTTATGTGTGATATGTAAAAATTCATTCTACTGCCATGTATTACTAATTAGGACAAATAAAAATAAGTTCAAAAAAAATTTTCCCCCCCAAAATGTATTTTTTTTTTAATTAAGGAAAGGTTAGTTTTAAATTGATGAAGTGTAAATACCAAGATACACCATACCGTCTGAGATACATCATCAGGGAGAGCATGTCTAGGGACAGTTGCGGCTATGGCTTACCTGAACATTTTTCCCAGTCGTAGCACGTGTCATAGCCACAGGGTTCCTTCTTTGTGCTATTGGATGCAAGTTTTATCCTTTCAAGTCTCCATTTTAACTGTGGTCCCTCTTGGCAGGTACCAATATGCAGGAAATGGAGTTTCTGATTATTTAAACATTTCTCCGCCAAAAATTTACAAGCAGATGAAGTCAAGTAATGGCTGGAATCCATATCAAACACACAGATATCTTCTGAGTAATGACTGCCCAAGGAAGGAAAGCAAGCATTTATATATGAAGATCGGAAAACATAGATGGCACTTAGTCGATTTAATACGTAAACTTACCACCCAGTTTTCTTCCCTCATTTTTTTTTTTGCCCAATTTCCCCACTTTCAATCCCTCATTTCATCTTGCATGCTGCCTGGGATTCATTTTTTTAGTCTTGGTATTCCTCCAAATTGACTTCAAGCTAGTCAAAAGAATGCAGTAATAAAGATCTTCCATAATTCGACTTCAAACAACTTTCTTTTCTAAAATTATTTTCTCATTTTCCTAAACATCTCTTTATCACCTGATGGTTGCTTTGATTGTTTTCTTGACTGCTAAGATAATTCTTCCTTTTTTTGCCATCCAGCCCTGCTCAGTCGGCACTGTGTTATCTCTCTTCTCTACCTATGTATATCCAGCTCAGTGTCTGGTGACATTTTCAAGTTCACCCAGATCAACCCAGCCCATGACCTTGAGTAGCTTCTCTGAATTCTAAACTACTCATTAAATTGAAACATCAACTTAGAACATGTAATATGGATTCTAGAACATTATATTGTTTTTCAAGCGTGTGCTGTGATTAAGAGGATGAACATTTAAATCGTTCCCCATATGACTTGTTTCATCTTCCTGAATAGATGGATGGGGCCTGTTACCATCCAGAGGTAACAAGTGGCCACAGTTGTTTTTTTTTTTTTTTTTTTCTCTTGTTGAGAAATCAAGTTCTCCTTGATTATTCCAAATTTGAGTTTCTTGTCCAATGTCAACCTTAAAGTCAACATGCCAATATGAAAGACTGTTCCCAGGAACTAGAACCCCAAACTGAGAGCAAAAAGCTGTGGCTCCTGTAACACCTTAAACCCCACATAAAAAAAGATTTGAAGTATATAGGAGGTGGGTGGAGAGGAAAATCAGAGTTAAAATAGGATTTCCAGGACACAGCTTGTATTCTCAGGATTTGGTATCACACTGAAAAAGAAAGAAGCTTCCTCTGATTAAATAGACAATGTGAATGTCCTGTGTATCTTCCAGAAGACCATCTACTGGTGAGGAGACTGTAGTGGCAAGAAGCCACATGGAGGAGGGTAGACAGAGTCACCTTTGGGCTGAATTATGTCATGGAGTTAGATGGAAAAGCACCCTGTTGGGGCTGGGGCTGGGGCTCAGTGGCAGAGCACTTGCCTAGCATGTGTGAGACACTGGGTTTGATCCTTAGCACCACATAAAAATAAATAAAGGCATGCTGTCCTTCTACAACTACAGAAAATGAATTTAAGAAATTAAAAAAAAATTGATGAATAATTTCAATATTTTAAAAAATAAAAAATAATGAAAAAAGAAAAGCACCCTGTTGGACTCTCCGAAAACAACATTTGCATCCTTCCAAAAAAAAAAAAAAAAAGATCTGAAGTATATAGGAGGAGGAATATGAGAGCCCAGAGGAATATGAGAGCCCAGTCAAAGTAAAGCGTGAAATATTCCCAACTGGGCAGAGTCTTGGCTTTCTACCCAAGCATCCATTCTTTTACCTCTTCAGTAATTGAACTCTAATTTTACTCAGAATGGTCATGTGTTCCACTAAAGAAAGACATTCCTTGCAGGTGCCTGTGGCTCTGGGAATAAGAAAAAGTTAATGAGATAGAAGCAAAGGGTAAGTCTTCTGGGAAAACTTAAAAAGAAAGAATGCACTCTGATTTTGGTCTCCCTTCCTGTTCCAGCAGTTTTGACTGTGAAATAATTTTAAGGATGGCAAAACTGAGAACAGAAAAGAAATTCTGTCTTATGGAAAATGGGGGAACCACCAAGCCAGCTCTGGACCACCCATCTCTACATTTATTTTGTGACATAAAGAAACAATCTTTTATCTTCAGTGAATGCTACTTTGATTGTTCTTAAATTCAGCCCAAACTACCCCTTAAATTAACGAGCAATGTTGACACTCCAGTTTTGTTTAGTATGGAAAAGGCAGTTAACCAACAAAGAGGAGACAGTCATGGAAGTCATGAGAGGACATGTCATTTTTCTTCTTTATGATTCCCAGCATGAAGAAAAAATAATCAAGTGGCAAAGATGTGTGTGTGTGTGTGTGTGTGTGTGTTTGTGTGTCTGTGTGTTTGAGGTCCATGATCACACCACTTCCTCTATTTACTTCAAGCTATTGTAGTTGCAACCTTTTCCTGTTCTTAGTAGGGGAAAGGAAGGCTTTTTAGCATAGGTGAGTTTGACATTTTAAAATGGAGAAGAGTAATTTAAAACAGAAGTGAGACTGTTAAAAAAAAAAGAAAAGCTATGCAAACTTAGGGAAATAGGCTGAGAAATAATTTTAAAATTTGCTGCCCAGTGGGGAAGGAGCAGTTCCATAGAGCACAGGGTCATCAGTTATGTGAAAATTAATATGCCTCATGTGTGTGCGTCAGGAGCTCAGCTTTTCTATCCAGCCGGAAAGACAAGTTTTTTTCCAGTTTGCCAACACAACCCACTTACCCACAGTCTTCTTCGGGAGACATACAAATGCATTCAGATCCTGACTGTTTTTGACCTGGCTGACAATGCCCTTTTAATTTTGTCAGAATATCTGAAACAAAAGAAAAGAGAGAAAAGAACAGTGCACAGTGTGGATTCCCGTTGATAAGCATGAATTTAGGAGAAAAACCAAGGGCCAAGGGTTCTCATTTATCTCCTGGAGTTCAATCATTCATTTCAGCTTCTTCAAATAGGTTGTCATGAAATATTCCTGCTGAAATGTCCTTTCCAGCTCACTTACACAGTCATTTCCCGTCCAGAAATGCTCTGAAGTTCAGAGAACTAAAGAAAATAAATTGATGGAATTTTTGTTCATTTGTTTTTCAAGTGCTCATTGAACATCTGTGATGTTCCCAGCACTCTGCTAGGTTCTGGGGATAGTGGATTGGGCAAAACCTGACCTGGTCTGTGCCCACAGAGTTTGCAGTCTTGTGGGGCAGGCGGACATTGATCAAACACAATAATACATATAGAATTGCAGCCATTATTAAGGCTATTAAAGAGAAAGCATATAATCAAGCAAATTGATGTAGTGGAAAGGTTAGGAATGGCCAAATAGGGAGGAAGACTGTTTGAAGCAGAAGGAACATCACGTATGAAAGTGCTCCCCAGGGAGGCAGCATGTGACTTTCCTGGAACTGAAAGAAGGGCAGGTTGTTGTGGTTGAAGTGCGGAAAAGCTAAAGCATGAAATATGAAATGGCCTGAGAAGCAGGAATGTAGTCAGCTGTGCACGGTATAACAAGGGCCTTTTTCTCTTCATTTGCTAAGCAGTGGAAGGTCTTTGATGGGTTTTAAGCAGGGGGTGGTGTGAAAAAAAGTCAAGTATGGGTTTTGAAAAAGAAATGGATCCTGGCTTCTGTGCAGAGAATAGATTTGGAGAGGCATGGGGATTCAAGAGAGGCATGTTAGAGGATCCATGGGGCTATTATGGTAATTTGGGTGAAGGGGATGGTAATTTGGGTCAAGGTGCCCTAGGTGAAGTGAAGAGAAATGGATGCATTTGAGTTATACACAGCATGTTAAAACCAATGATATTACATATTATGGTAAGTTGTGAGGGCTTTCAAGTATGATCCTTAGGTTTCTGATTTACATAAGAGACTAGGCATTGTCATCTTATCTGAATGCAAAATTTTAGATGATGCTTAGTTTTAGGGAGAGAAAGGAGACGAATGAACAGTCCTCCTCTACATTTGTTGAATTTATGGTATCTTTTAGGGGAAACCAAGGGGAAAACCTTGGTTACCTTTGTTTACACTGAGGCCAACCCAGAGAACCTTTAGACTGGTTCTGTTGGGCCTGAAACTGACCTCCTGAGCATGTTGGATGAAACCAATGAAGCCAGAATTAGACAGGCAGAGAGGCAAGGGTCAGATCCAGAGAATGGAGGCATTGAAATGTTAATTCCTTCAGAGCCCTTCCTCCACCATCACAATCTGCCCCTGTTGCTAAGGTAACCTGTCCCAGGGATTGTCCCTCTTCTCAGGGAGTTGTTAATTACCATTCCTTCCTGACTGGATCACTGCTTCTGGCCCCTTGAGCCCCCTGTTTTCCACCTTTTGGCCATCCAGCTGAGCTTTCCTGGGCCTAGTCATACACTTCTTGGGATACCAGGATACCAGCTATGGCCTTCCTCCAGGGAGAAGTCTATGTTCCCGTTTTAAAATAAACCCTGCTTTATATGCTTGCCTCAGTGTGCTTCTCTAATGTTATACTTCAACATGTGAGGGAGCAAAAGTCATCACCGGTGATTGGTGGTATCACCACCTTCTTTGATCTGGATCTGATGAATCCGACCCCCACAGGACTAGAATGGCCTTTGGGAACCAATTAATTGTCAAAGGTGGAAAACTGGCAGTATGAAGAAATTGTCATCGATTGCAGGACAGAACAGTGGGCTCAACCCACAGTCTCTCCTCTTAGCCTATTAGGTGGAAGGTCTGAAAAAGGAAGGAGAGGGGTTTAGGCAAAAATAAAGATGGGAAAGATCCATAGGTTTTCCTCTTCACAGCTATTTCCATTTCTTACTATTATCCTCTGTTAAGACCCTCATTGCCTCTGGTGAAGTCTGGCCCAGAACCTTTATAAACAGAGGCCTGTAGCTCTGGAAAGTGGCAGCTACTAGGATTTGCAATGACATGGGATTGATCTTCTTTGGTTTCTTATAGAGTTTTGCTTCTTTGCCCTTTGTAAAGGCCAGAAAAGGCCCCAAAGAGAACCAACTGTCGAGTGGCCCAGAGCACTGCTCTGTCACTGCTGGTTTGAAATGGTCAGTGGCCACATGCTAGGGGCCTTTGGTCTTCCCCACAGCCTCATGTTGAAGCTGCTGCTGGCTCTAAGCTGCCCACATGTGCAGCACAGGGGCAACTTGGAAATGAGCAATTCTTTCATCTTTGACGTGCTGAGGGTAAGAGGATCGTCTGAGGTGCTGCTGGAGGTGTTGGGTTCTCAGAAGGAAGAAAAAGAAACTGCAGCATCTTGCTTCTTCATGGTTAAAACCCTTTTTCACACTGAAAGAATCAAGAATCTTTCCTGGCTATGTGACAGCTTAAAAGTCTCTTTACCTCCTGAGTCCAGGTTGTCCTGCAAAGGTGGTTGATAAATCATTGCTTTGAACTATGAGAAACCCTGCGTAGTGAATCGTTGCTTTGGGGAGCCTGGTGGTAAGAGGGTGCCCAGGGAACGCCCATTTGCAAGATGATTCCTGTTGATGGGGAAGTTCTGTGTTTGTCATGGAACTCACTAATTCAAAAAGCTTTGATTTCTAAATCCCATCCTGTCCTGAGGTAGAAGAGATGGGCACAACCTGCTAAGCCCAAACAACTTGTTTTTCCCATCTTCCTTCTGTTTTCCTAAAGAAGTTTTTCACACTCGGTCCTTTCACTGTACCTTCCCAGCAAAATGACTGCTCGGGCCCCATTTTGTGGTTAGATCCAGTCTCCATCAAAGCTGGACCATCCAACAGTGTCCCCTGCTTTTCACTAACAAATGAGTCTAATCTTATTTCTATAGTTCTAATTAATTTTCTTGGTCTAGCTCATCCCTGTGTAGGTTAAGCATCCAGCCGCTGCACTGTCTTTTTCTTTCTCTGACTGCTTTCCTTAGTCTTTCTGTCAATATTATGTAAGATACGATATTCACTTCTTTTATACAGATACAGAGCATGAGCAGACGTCCCCAGCCCCCACACCAGCTAACTATCTCACACTGAACTTGCATGGATTGAGGGCCCTTCTCTTCTAAAATTTTGCATTATTTGATTTCAACACATCTATGTGTTTCCTGAGAGTCAGCTTTGTTTGTTTTCAAATCTACTTATGCCAGATATCGTTGTATAAATTGATTCAATATATAAATTGGCAGAGGGTGAGAAACAGAATTTTTAAAATAAAAACCAAGGTGAATTTTTTGATCAAGTAAATAAAAGAGATTTGCAAAAATCACTTTTGACTTAGTTGTGGATGAAACCACTGAAAGATTTAGGAGAAGGTATACAAAAATTCAAAACATTCTCTAAATATTTTGCTTTAAAAATGTTTTAAAATTTTCTTTTCAAAATAATGGTTCTCACCTCTAGTAGAACATTTGGATTAGCTAGGAGAGTGCTTATTAATTTTGCTTATTTTGATTAGAATTTTTATTAATTGACACACAAAAATTGTCCACATTTATGCAATCTCATGTGATGTTTGCATACATGTATACACTGGGTAATGTTTAAATTGGAGTGAATAAATCTATGTCATCAAATAGTTGTCATTTCTTTTTTGATGAAAACATTCAAAAACCATTCTGACTAGAGGATTAAAAAAAAAAGAAAGAAAGAAAACCCACCAATGCTGATCCCATTTTAGCTCAATGACCATAGTCTGAAGAATGTGTCTGGAGCAGATTTTTAGAAGTTCACCATCTGGAGGTAAAAACCTTTGTTTTAGAGAAGTTGATACAAAAAAACGTAGATGATTGTTATGGTTTAGATATCAGGTGTCCCCCAAAGGCTCATGTGTAAGACATTGCAATAAAGTTTACAGGAAAAATGATTGGGTTATGAGAGTCTTTCCCTAATCAGTGCATTAATTTCTTGATAAAGATTAACTGGGTGGTGACTGTAAGCATGCAGGGTGTGGCTGGAGGAGGTGGGACATTGGGGGCATACATTTGGGGTATTTATTTTGTCCATCATGAGGGGAGATTCTCAGTCTGCTTCCTGGTGCCATGTCCCCCAGCTGTTTTTCTCTGCCACACTGTTCTGTTATGATGTTCTGCCTCATCTCGGACCCCGAGGAATGGAGTTGGCCATCTGTGGACCTCTGAAATCATGAATCCCCCCAATAAACTTTTCCTCCTCTAATTGTTTTTTTCAGGTCTTTTTAGTCATAGCAGTGAAAAAGCTGGCTAAAACAATGATAAATGAAGTTCATTTTGTTCAAAGAGCGTTAGGAAATTTCTGTTTTAGGTTAATAGTAACATGTGTACGTAATTTAGTGTATTTCTTACTTCTTTATGGCTCCCCTCTTGAACAAAAATTTCAGTTAGCCTTCAATTTATGTTGTTTGATGAGAGATCTTCAACTTCTTCTAAATATTAAGGTTTTATATTGGAAGAAACTCGAACTCACCCTATAAAATTTGAAGACATCCACTCAACCACTTACTTATTATTTGCTGCCTGAAACCATCTACGTGGGGTAGACTATGACCTAGCCTTCCAGTGGAATCTTCTGCTTTCTGACTCCAAAACACAATGAAGTAATAGCACTGTTGTAGATATAATCTCAGGGATCTTGGCCTTATCAGAATTCTGAATCCTGACCTGCTACTTACCTTTTTCACAGGCAAGTGAGTTTGAAATGGGTGGTGTCCAGGAATCCCCCTGGCATGTGTACCGTGATGGCCCAGCAATCACAAAACCTTTGGGGCAGGTTAGCTCAATGGATTCCCCAATTTTATATGTTCTCTGGAATGGTGTAAGGGTCAGGCCTTCTTGGACAGCTGGCTTGAGACACTCTACCCCTGCAAGGAGAGCAATATTTCAGATGTGGTTAGCGATGCAAACGACTGTAGGCAGGTTGTTTATGACTCAAAAGGTGATGTGACTGAGATTTGTTTAGCTGTTTCCCCTGAGACAATTCTCTGAAAAACTTCTGTGAGTCCTGGTATCTGAGATTGCTTTCTATCGAACTGAGTCCAGACATATCCAACTTTCATTAGTACATCACTGGGACCTTTTACTTTCAAAGAACAATTTCCTTTCCTTTTCTATCTTTTGGGTTTTCCCCAAAGTGAGTTACCATGTTTTGAGTGGCACAGAGGTAGAACATTATAATTGACACTAGTCTTAACTCTGATGCAACATATCCCATAATAATGCATAGGGTCCCCATTTGGGCATTTTTGATTATCAGTGTTTACTGTAGCATGTCTGTGCACAGGACCTACAAGCTCATTCATTGTCTCAGCAGAGGATGTCAGTGTGCTCCAAGAACTGTGCCCCAGAGAAAACTGCATCTCACATGGAATCCCATTTCTGATACACAAAGAGTCTAAGTATCATCTTCTTGGGACTCATCAATTTGTATCAATTTGTACACAAGGCAAGACAGATGTCTGCAGTTAGATATGGTTTGCAGACTTCCTGTATTTCTTTTTAAGAGCATGCTTCACAGTTTTCTGTGCATGAGGCTAATATGCAGGGGCAGAAGAACTGAAATATGAGACATTTTGAAATCTAATTTTAGCAAATGAGCTCCATTTACTGCTTCACTAAATCTTTTCACCATAGTTACTAAAAAATAGTAAAGTGTACTGATCTGAGGGTGTGATTTTTTTCTATTTATATTGGACACATTCAGAGTAGTCACACAAAATGTTTGCCCAGTTCTCACGTTGGCATTCTATATCTCCTTGACTCCAGGTCCCGTCTGGTAGGCATCTGAAGTACTGGTATCCAACAGCTCTGAATCCAGTAAGGCATGAAATCTCAACTTCTTCCCCAACTGAGTACAGTTTCTTTTCATTCTAGAATTAAAACAGAACCCCCCAAATTATTAATTCAACAAATTACCATATATAAACATCTCAGGTCAACCTGAATTCTGTCTATTCCATCACCTACATATAATTTAAAAATGTTATTCATCTTGTAGTAACCCATTTGTTATTATATACTTTTCTAATTAATAGATAATTAAAGTACAAATACTGTCATGTAGGGATAGGGCTTACTAAAATCTTTAACCAGTACCACCAAAAAAAGGAAGAATAAAATTTTCAAGATGAAGATGGATCTTATATTTCTAAGTTTTGAATATTAACTTTCACCTACTTTTTCATCCCATAAAACCTATATGCTACTAGTGAGACACAATTACCTACCATTCTTCAAACATAATTCTCTTCTGTGCCTCTATTTCTTCAGTTGCCCCTCTCTCTCCACTAAACACATTTTTTCCTCTCTCTCAAGAATCAGCTCAAATAGAACGTCCTCTGTGAAAACTGCCTTGGTTTCCACAGCTTGTGGTATATCATCCTTTCAGTGCTGGGGGCAACCTACAGAGCTCTGTTTTATAAGGTTTATCACATTTATAAGCCCCATGTTGACTCTTGGTGGCAACTCTACAGATCTCTGTCTCCCACATACTTACACAGGCCTTAATAACTTTGAAACTATGCAACCACTATCCCTCCTGGGGGGACTTGTAATGCGACATCCTCTCCCTTTACTAAGAGGCAGGAGAGTGCCAGGAACTGCCTGGTCAGTTATTCTCTGAGAACTGCGGTTGGGGTTCTGAAGGGAGGTGAAGGCTCAGTTGTCAATGTTTACTATTACTTGGGCACATGATTTAACTTGTCCCCTGGAAGAGTCCTAATTTCCTGGATATATAAAACTGTCCTACTGTTGATTATTGCAGATGTGTCTTTGTTTCCAAGCAAAATGGAATGATGAATAGGATTAATGATTTCAGTGTCTTATTCAAAGACTGCACACTATTTTTTCATGAATTTCTCCTAAAATAAATGATTGTCTTGAACATTTGTTGTTTCCATTTCTCTTACAAAGCTATTATCTACATGTGTATGTTGTAACCATTAAGCTTAAACCACACATCTGCTAGACTGACTAAACAAGAAAACTTTATCTAAAGTCACTGTCACTTGCCTACAGGAATAGGACTTGTCTTGATCACTGAACAGATGTCCCCATGCGTAATAACATGATTATTGTAACCTGGAGTTAGGTGTGTCTGTCTCTGAATCCATACAAGGAGCATTTTCCTGTTGTGACACATGACTAAATCAGCCAGGGTCACTCCAGGAGAACTAGGCTGGCATGAATTAGTGACACACACACAGAGAAATACCTTTTATCTGGGTTCTGTGACAGTCCCTCTGACCCAGTTCCCACGAAGGAGGCAAGGCAGGTAAGAAAGAGAGGGAGCATGCCTCCAACCTGGGTTTTATTAATGGGGAGAGCTAATACATGGAACATTCTATCCAAACAAAACAAAACAAAACAAACAAACAAATAAACAACGACAAAAGGTAGAATTACAACAAACAGGTGGGTGTAACTCAACCCCATCTGGTGATGCCCACTCCCAGAGCTGCACCTTTCTTATCGGAGCAGAGGTAAAGTTCACTTGCATTGCAGAGTGCAATACCTCTTTGCTGAGGACTTCAAGATGTGTGCATAGTTCCTGTTCAGGGTGGCCCCTGACATTTTCCTACTAGGAAATCCAAAATAAGTGCTCATTAGGAAAAAGTAAGGTTGTATTACTTTTGAGTAAAAACTGTTAGCAGATAGAGATCAAACCTTTATAATAAGACAAGGAGTGAATTTATTAATGAAAATAAAAACATACTGCTGTGGTTTGAGTGTCCCCTTGTAAACTCATGTTGAATATTTAAGTGTCATTGTGACAGTATTAAGAGACAATTAGGTCATGAGGGCTGGTCGCCCTCATGAATAGATTAATGCCATTATCCTGATAAAAAGATAAGTTCTGCTCCATCCTTCCTCTGTGACTCAGAATGCTCACTTGCCCTTCATCTGTGTTATGACCTTATGATACAGCACTAAGCCCTCATTAGTGTTGGTGCCATAATTTTGAACTTGCCAACTTCCAGAATTGTGAGTTAAATAAATATCTTTTCTTTATAAATTACTCAGTTCTTAGTATTCTGTTATATCAACAGAAAATTGACTAAGACACATAACATTTAATTTTATAATGGAGTCATAAGAATCATAAATTACTGTTTAGAGACTTTGCATGTTTTTAAAATTAGGATGTCAACAGTTTTAACATTTTTTTTTCTGTGAAGCTATAATGGATTAAAAGTTATTTAGGTAGTTGGATCTGATCAAATGTAATTTTGACAATACTGTTTTAGAGCAGGACCAGCAAACCTTTTCTATAAAGAGCTGGATAGTCAGTTGCAAGCCATAAGGTGTCTGTCACAAGTATTCACCTCTGCCATTATTCTGTGAAAGTAGTCATAGACAGTATATAAATAAATAAATGTGACTGTGTTCTAATAATACTTTATTTTAAAAAAGTAGTAGGCCAGATTTGGTCATTAGAGCATAGTTTGCTGGCCCTTGTTCTAATGGATTAATTCCCAAGGCGAGACTTCCTGACCTAACAGCATCAGTACTGTGTTTGATATGGAAACTTTGGGGCTTCACCCAAGACCTACTGAATCAGAAACTGTGGGAAAGGGACAGTGACCTAACAATCTCTTCAGTGCTTTGGTGAATTTGAGAACCTCTGTTCTAGAATAAACACTAGCTAAAATTACCTCCCTCCAATAATTTTCCTCCTTTTAAAATCTTCAGGCATGATACTTTGCACATAGACAGAACATAAGTGACCAGGAAAGACACATTAGCTCAGCCTATAGCCCATGGATATTTATGTGCTAAGCTTGGAGAATCAAGGGTTACTGATCTTTAATCATAAATGTGATAAAATTGGAAAAACACTAATTTAAAGGTTTAAGAAATGTAAAATGAATAGAGACCATGCCTTCTGTGATCAATTTTAAGTATTATGTATCTACTGAAAGATTTACATCTAAAGCCAGACTGTTTGAGGACTGCATTTGATTTTCAGAAAAAGCATAAAACCATTCTGTGGCTTAATAAAAACAGATTAAATTAAAAGGTGCATTACAATGGTATTGACTGCTTCAGGATTCTACAGATTCCTCACCTTATCAGACAATACAGACACAGGGACTTCTATGATAGATTATGGCAAACTCTAGTTTATCTTTTTTGATGACATACCTTAAATGAAGGCATTATTTTTCTCAAACTCAGAAATAAACAACCAGACTTAGTTGAAGATTGTTACAAGTCATCCAAACCTATATTATGCAGAAGTTCCATTCTCTATTCAACAAATATACCATTATCATTTGACTAAGTGGTACCAAGGAACACAAGCAACCTACTGCCCTTTGATCAAATAAGCAGGTATGAAGACATCTTCAGTGAGTTCAAGATGAAAGAGTGGTCAAGCATTCTAAATATTACTTTGATTACATAAAAATATTACAAAGATTATTGAAATTGAAAAATAATAACTCCACTTAAAAGAAAATACACATTTTTCAAGTTTGTTTTTGTTTTTTAACTTCAAAACAAACTGAAGGTCAAGATACTTACCCAGATAAATCCATTTTCTGGAAGAACTGGCTGAAGACATCCAGAGTCTACTTCTAGCTCAGGAAGATCTACCTCTTTAATTTCTTCATCATCACTGATACATGGCTGCCCACTAAAAGGGGAAACATGTGTGTATATGTTCACATATATTTACACACTGATTACATACATGTATGTAGATTGAATGGAAAATATTACTCAGAGACAAGGGTGACAGCAGATTCAATGCTTCACTAATAAGTTGTGTTGACATAGATAAAATTTGAATTATTTCTTTACTTAGCAGCAGAATAATCAATATCCAAACTGTGTTAGTGAAGGAAGTGACTTCACTTTCCTCTTTCCTTTTACCCAACCTTACATATTTTCCATTATTGAAAATGTGCAGTCCTCCTCTTGACGCCCCTCTCCCTCGCAGCCCCTTCCTCCCTGTTGAGGAGCAGGGTTATTGCACTCTCGGGTTCTTGATCTCTTATAAGTGGGATTGCACATGCTCCAGGAAGACCAGCAGCCCCAATTTCCATCCACTGCACCTGGAAGAAAGGAAAGCCCCCCTGTAATCATGGTGCATCTGAGAGAATTTGCGCCTTGAAGAAAGGCCAGCCTGACCAGCTTTGTGGAATATTACAGGATCCTAATAAGGATTAAAAGAAATAGTTGCTGACAGGGATCTGATACAAGGCCTGATTTTCTCTTCCTGTTCCCATAGGTCTTAATAAAATGGCAGAAATTATGGATCATTTTCACTACAAATGTTATGGTTTAGATATGGTATCCCCCAAAAGCTCAGGTGTGAGACAATGTAAGAAGGTTTGGAGGAGAAATGACTGAATATATAGCCTTAGCCTAACAGGTGAGTTAATTCCTGACGGGATTAACTGAAGTGGCAGGGTGTGGCTGGAGGAGATGGGAATTGCTGAGTGGCTTTGGAGTATATATTTGTATCTGATGGGCAGACTCTCACTCTCTGCTTCTTGATCACCATGATATGAACTGCTTCCTTCTGCCACACACTCCACCATGATGTTCAGCCTCATCTTGAGCCCTCAGAAAATGGAGGCCTTCTATGGACTAAGACCTCTGAAACCATGAGCCCTCAAATAAATTATTCCCCCTCTATAGTTATTTTGGTCAGATCCTTCAGCCACAGCAGCAAAAAATCTGATGAGTAAATATATATATATATATATATATATATATATATATATATACACACACACACACACACACACACACACACACGTGTATATGTATAAACATGAACATTTTCTGAATAGAATATATATCAAATTATTTTTCAAAGGCAGTAGGATATGTTCTTAATCCCATGCATTATTCTCTTTCTAAGGAGAATTCGGGGTAATTTTGAACATTACTTAGCTCTGCATGAAAACTTTGGTTGTGACTTAATCTATCCCATATTTCAATGTCATCCTCTTATATTATGATACATTAGAGGTTTATGATAATACTATCATATTTTATTTTATAATTTTTTACTTTTTATTTATTTAATGTTACAGGTATTATGTTTTATATTATAAAACACAAATAAACAAATAAATACATTTTAATGCTTGGATACATACTAGGATTATCCTCATTTGATGGATGAACAGATTATGTCATGGAGATTTTCCAGCATCACATAACTGGTAGGTTGTAGCTGAGACTAATATGAAGTCCTTTGACTTTAGAGTCTTAATTTTTTGAATGCTTATTTTCTTTATGCATTTATAAAAGGTGGAATTTGCTAGAAATATTGTCTTAATTGGCCAACCTAGAATATCTTTTGGAGGGGAAAAGGTGCCTACCCCACAATCAATTACTGATACTTACTAGATTTATAATCTGGAGACCGTATCTCACAGTTCTTGCCATAGGTGCCACTCCGACACACACACAGACATTCGGTCCCTGAGAGCACAGGACGGCCATTATTAGGGCATGGAGCACACTGGCAAGGGTCAAACTTGGCTGTGTATTCTTGAAAAGCTTTCCTGAGGTTGTTCCGTTTAGTCACTGCACAGGGAATGTTTCTTACTAAGTCCATGATGGGAGCAAGCTAGGAAGAGCCAAGAGAGAGGAGATCTAGTCACATGCCGTCTGACAATACACTGCCATCACTGTCCAGTTCTCATGGAATGAGAGGCAAGGTCTGAGAAAATCCTGACTTCAAAGGTATTATTGTAAAATCTACAAGAGCTGCCCATTAAGCCAGTAGAGAAAGGCCCTCTACCTGAGGGCAGGTGTGAACTACTTCTCTGCACTTCTATTGTGGAGGAAGCCATATGTGATACATTGCTTACTTGGACTTGCATCATGTTATTCATTAAGGATCAAAGTACTGAGATGGTTGACCAAGGGCTATGTAGCACACAAATGCTCTGCTGAAACCTCATCAAGTTGATTCATGCAAAAAAATCTAGAGAGGCTGCTGAAGACTGCTTTTCTTGTTCTCTGTATTGGTAAGGACAGTACTGGCTTTTGGTGGAGCCAGAAGAGAAAATGTGGAATAGGAGAAAAGGAAGAGAGGAACTTGCCAGTGGGATGGATAGAAAAATTACAGTAACAAATAAGGAAACTAACAACAATAAAAGAAAGGCAGTGCTTATTTTAATTTTATTAGCATTTTAAAATCCCAAAGAAATGGCCATTTAAATTACTGTATGACTAAAAAGTGCCCAGATGGGTAGCCGTGCCTCATTTTTCCACCATAACCTTTGGAGCTCAATATGTTTTCATGCTGCATGTAAATGGCTCCATTTTCATAATAATTGAATTCCTTTATCTTCATTTAAATGAAGTAAGCATAATAGCCTCTTTGGAGGCCTTTTAAAATGTGGTTGTTAAAAGCAAAACTGATTCTAAATGGAATATGACTGGTATGTGGGCAAAGTACTCCATAAATAACAAAAATCAACTTTTAATGTAATTACAGCAAATACAAAACTGGTAAATTGAATCAATGGTGATAGAAACAGGAAGTCAAATGGATCTAAAATCCCATTTATCCCACATCATTATAAATAAAGATTTATAAGTGCTCATCAAATGAAGAGTTGCCAGAAAGATATAGAAACTAAATTTATTGTATGCATGGGTGAGATGAAGAGTACTACTCATGGTGAGTTTGAACAGTTTTATTCACAAAATTTCCTTTTCCAGTGTTTCATAGATGCTAGGAATTCTAAATACTGTATCAGAATGCTTGTTTGAATAGCAAAAGCACTAGATGTGCATTTTTTAAAAAAGCATATTGTGCATACATATTAAAGAAATACATTTTCCTTATCATCTGAAAAGAAAATGGAAAAAGAATTGCACAATGTAAAATTTGATTACTAGAGAACTACTTTAGCTCTCTTACCTTCAATGCATTTTAATCTTACCTCAAAGTCAATCACAGCAGGATTTTCCTTCACTGATTCCAACCACTCAGAAAATACTTTCTCCTCTGGACCTGAGGTCCCTTTCTCCCAGGCCAAAGCTGCTGAATATTTGCTCCTTCCACCTTGGACCAAAGATATGGACTTTTCTGCTCCCTGCAAAAATGAACCTACAAGGTGTTCAAGAAAATTATCCCTTTAATTGTATTGAAAATTTATTCTTTAAAGAAATGTCAATTTGCACAGGACAGAGAAGTAGATGGTATAGTCAAGCATCTCCAATAAGAAAAGCTAAGTGGAAAAACAAGAGAACAATTCTCATTCCCACAGAGACTTCAATAGAGACATGATAATAACAGTGCCAACACTACCACTTACTTATTGAGCATATGGCATCTGCCGGGGACTTCCTACACATTGTGGTATATAATTCTCACAACAACCCTGAGCAGTAGACATTAGTAGCTATTAGTTTAAATGTATATATTGAAACTGAAAATAATTTGTCCTGGAACACATGTTTAGGGAGAGGCATTACTGGCATGCAAATACAACAGAGTTCTTGAGTACTTTTCCCTTTATGGTTTGATGCCAACCCTCCAGCTTTTGATTTACAGACATGGGCCCCTAAAATAACATAACCACATAGCTCTGGTATTTGATCAATTGCCTGCCACATTGGAAACTTTCAATTGCAGATAAAAAAATGATAGAATGCCTTTAAACTTAAACTTTAAACTTAAAAGCATTATATGTAAAAGGAAAAAAAAATAAAAAATACTGGAAAAGGAAATTTTGTGAATAAAATTGTTCAAACTCACCAAGAGTAGTGAGTTTGAAACAGTGTTGACACTGTTTCTTTAGAGGAACTACACCACACAGATCTTTAATACAAATTTCAAATTAATTCCCATTAACTAATGACAATTTTAACAATATGGGTAGGATCTGAGTAGTAGGCAATTATAGTGAGAACAAATATCAAATGAAAACTTCTTGTGTTCATGTCAAAATTTCAAGGAGTTATATGAAATAGGGCTTTCTTGTTAATAGGAAGACTTAGTCTAAGCATAAGTAGCCACCACTATGGGGAAAACAACAAAAAATTCTGTTTATTTCATCTAAACTGTCTTCTGTAACTTTTTTATACATTTGCATATTTTTGGCATTCTATATTTTTAGAATAATAAATTTATACAACTTGTTAGTATATATCTATACATGTATTAGGTATATTATTTCAAAATAACTTTCTACAATATTTTGGATTTGAAAAATTTGGAGTCCAATTGCTTAAGTGAAACAATTCAGAGCTAGAAATGGACAAATCTGTGTTGCCGTGTATGCTTTTTCCTTAATATGCTATTGATTTGGGGTAAATGGCATTAACAAGAAGTTGTTGAGAAGTTGCCATATGCCAGAAGACTGAGAGAAATGTAAAATATTGACCCTCCATGAGGAGACAGCATAGGTACAGAAATATACTAGCAAAACTATAAAAAAAAATTTAAATGAAGGATGAGGAAGGAGGGAAAAGAGGAAGGTAAGGACAATATGAGGGAATACTATTATTGTCATCAGACTACTAGAAAACTGGGTGGACCTAAAGGAACTGGAAGAGAAAATGTCCAGCACAGACTCATAGTTCTCCATTTATAGAGGGAGACGGGAAGGGGAGGAAGGGAGAAATGGAAAGAAAAGATATAAAACATAACAAAAGAACAATAATGCAAATAGTTTTGCCAAGTATTACTGAGTAGTGTAAGCAATTCATGATTCTGGAGTTAAGAAGGTGAAAGAATGCCATGATCTGGGCAGTTAGGGAGGGTGGCACTCTGAAAAGAGGACTGTCATGACCATGGGGCATAGGTAAGACTTGCTATGAAGATGGTGGGCTTCAAAGCCTGGGACACCACAGGCACATGCCCAAATCTGGTCGATGTGCTATATTCTGAAGAGAAGGCAGATGGGCATCAGTCTGAGTTAAATTTGAAGAGGAAAAATGGCAGAATTAAGAAGATATGAATGGAAAATGAAGAAAACTGGGTTTATTCTCTAGGCTTCAAAACCACTACATTCTCTAGAATCAATAAAAGGTTTTGTGATGGGGAAGGGAGAGGATTCAGGTACATTAGCAGTACTGTGCCAACTGGGTAGCCGTGGGAGATTGACACACCAGTTTGAAAACTATTATGTCTGTCCCTAATTTTGCAGTGTCCTCTCATTTCAACAAGTTGAAAACCAGGCTCCATATATGGTATTTTCTCATCCCAATACCTCTCTATCAATTCAGTTTCCAAAGTAGTCCTGATTCTAATCTAGTATTGTCTCTCATATATTTAAGTAAACTTTTCTGCTGAAGTATAATTTTCACACATAAAAGCACATCACGGTAAGTATGCAACTCAATTAATTTTTTAAAAGTGAACATGCCTTCGTAGTCATTGCCCACATTAACCAAGAGCACCAGCAGCACCCTCGAAGTCTCCTTGAAGGCTTCTGTCAACTGTTATTTCATTCTCAAATCCAACCCACAGCTTCACTATCCTTGTACATTAGTTTTGCCTGTTTCTGAATTTCAAATGAAAAGGTATAAAATGTGTACTTTGTTGTGATGTTTTTTTTCACTCATGTTTGTGGGATTTGTCTACATTGTGTATAGCATTCATTAATTCATATCCCTGTCCATTTTATTCTTGATATAGACACTTGAGTCATATCCAGTTTTGATCAGATATTTGAGTTGTATCCAGTCATATATGTATTCAAACTAACATTCGAAAATGTTACTGTGCATATTTTTGTACATTACTTTTTTAGCATATTTGTGCATGTTTCTATTGGGAACAAACAGCAGTATAATTGCTAGATTATTAATACATACATTATATATACATATATTCATGTGTAGAAACAGACATAGCTATCAATAAATATTTTATATATGATATATATATATATAATATGTTTATTTATAAATATATATATTATATATATTTATTATTTATAAATATATATATATATATATATAATATGTTTATATATATAAAATGTTTATTGATAGCTATGTCTATATATATAAAAATTACCACTTCAGTAAGCACTTCCAGTGTCCAAATAGTTTCATCAATTTAAATTTCTATCAGCAGTTTGGGTGATTGGTTCCATACTCTGTCAAAATTTGTCAATTTAAAATTTTTTACCTGAAAGGGAGGGACATGAGGAAGTACCAAGGAAAAAAATCTACTAAATTATGCTATGCCTATGTACAAATATACCACTCTCTCTCTATATATACATATATATGTATATATATAAATTTAATGCACTACTTAATAATAATAATAGAAGGGAGATCAATAGAGTAGAGCAAGAGGTTCAGGAAGAAGGAGAGGAGAAGAGAAAGGGGAGGGACTGGTGAGTGAGACTAATAAATTTATGTTATGTGTAGGTATGAATATGCCATGCTGAATCACACTATTATAAATAATTATAATGTACCAATAAAACATGAAAAAAATTTTAAAAATTTAAGCAAAAGCCAAAACAAAAATTAAAAATTTCACCATTTGTATGAGGTAGTATCTTATGGAATTTAAATTTATTTCAACTCCTGATATGTTCTTTTCATGTTTGCTCTTTAAATATCTTCTTTCATGACAGGCTTATTTATTATTTTTGCCTATTTCTAAATTTCTACTATTTCCCTACATTACATGTCTTTACTATATGTCACCTGGACAACTACCAAAGGATAACTTATACGAGCTCAGTATTTAGTACAAGACAGGATTTATTCTTATCATTTTATATAGATTGTTAAGTTCTCATGAAACATACATTAAATAAATACTATTAGTTTCATTTTATATGTCAAAAACCCAAAGCAAAGCAAAGAAGGGTCTTGATGTTGGTTACATTGTTAATCAATAGTGGAGCCAAAATTTGAATTTATATAGTCTGTCTTGTAAATTTAATAGAAATGCAATGTGCTTAATCCATCACAACTAGAAATAATCTGTAAAGGAGAATTTACTTCCATACTTAGTGATTTTTACTGTTTTTCTACTGAATTCACCAGAGTGTTTGGCCCAATACTAAATCTAAATTTCTTGGTAAGGCCTTTTTTTGGGGAAAGGGGGTGTGGTAACTGCATACCATATAGGCTTATTGAAAAAAGAAAATCATAGTATTCTTCATGATTTTAAAAACTTAGAGGAGTTCTCTTTAACTATTTTTTACACTGGGAGTTTTCAAATTTAAAGATGCAACAACTCCCTTTTCACACTTCACACCTATTACCTTCCTGAAGATCCTAAGTGTTACAGTGAGAATATTTAAATAGGATTAAGTCCAAATATTTAACCAAGGCATACAGTCGTGCTTAATACAGAAAAAAACTGCTTTTCTTGATTTATTTCACAAGTTTATGCTCAAACTAAATTGAAATATTCATTTATTCACTTATGTATTCAGCCTTTGCCTCTCTGTGCTTCTGTTTCCTCATCTATAAGGTAATAACTGAAGCAGTTTCCTGGGGTCACTGAGAGGATGAAAAGTTCACACACACAAAGCAATTAGAGTGGTGCCTGGAACATAATAGGAACTTACTAAATGTTGATCATTTGTGCATCATTTCTTTCAATTTTTCATGTTTATAGAAATACATTGATTAATGGGAGATGAGATTGATCAAATCATGCTATGTGCGCATATAAATTTGGCATAACGAATCCCACTATTCTGTATCCAACAATAAAAATAAATACATTGATTAAACATTTATAATGTGTTAGGCATGGTGGACATAAAGACTATATATCACTGTCCTAAATTTGTTCACATCTTAATGAAGGAAATAGGAAGTAAAGAGTGCAATGAGTGCTATGATACTGTGAATAGGGGTTGCAGTGAGATTAAAAAGAAGTGTAGCTACTTTAATCATGAATAACAACAGGTGGTAAACAGAATGGCTCCTTGGACTGCCTGATAAGTTAATAATTTATAGACTCGTTTGTTTTGAAATAAATATTGCATTTTGAGCATATTAAATATTTAAGCAATTCAGAAAAACAAAATCCTCATTCCCCTTATTTAATGTTAGTTTTATATATTAAATGATTCAGTCTTCCTTGACTCATGTTTGCCCACTGTTTCTTCACTCCTAAATTCTTTTTTTATTTATTGGATTAAAGTCTTGGTATTAACTTTTGTCTGTTTCCTTAATTTTTTGGTCTTCAGCAATTTATTTATTTATTTTTTGTTCTTTTTTGTTACACATGACAGTAGAGTATAATTTGACATATTTATACTAACATGAAGTACATCTTATTCTAATTAGGATCCCAGTCTTATTGTCAATAAGCTTTCTATGTTTTTTCAAGCTCTATCTCTGCCATTCCTCTCATAATTAAAGCCACATCGTGGGTTTTTCAACAGTACAGCCTCAAAATAGAGAAGATTGACAGAAAAAAAAGAATAAAAAACCTTTCTTCTGAACTCTCAAGTATACTTTTGAATCTAACAGAAATTATAGACCTGAAGGCCATGGTTTTCAAAGTCAAGAACCAGGCTGTTGAAAGAGAAAAGAATTCTTGGAATTCTTAAAACTTTAACTTAAATACCAAGAGCCAAACCTGCTAGGATTCAAACCATAGAATTTATAATACCAATCATAGAATGAAAAAATGAACAATGACATAAGAACCCCTTTCTTTCTCAAAAGGAAAAAAAAATAGATTTTTGAGTGGAAGGGAAAATGGAGAATGTTAGATATGGTATAATGAAAATTTAGACGTGACAAATTTCTTAGCTCAGACCTGGGATTCTATTGCACTGAGCAGTCTTGGGAGGGATGGTAATACAAGAGAAATTTGATAGCAATGCATAGTCGTTTGTATCTAAATCTTCTCTATGAGTAGAATGAGAATGGTGAGACTTGTAGAGAATATTTTATGTCCCACATGGTGCCCAAGCAAATGGTCCCCTGAGTTGCTTTAAAGGCTCTCACAGTTTGCTATTATGTGTTCAGGAAAGAGTTAGGAGTTGCCTAAATCTTAAAGAAGATGAGGAAATCTTGAGAAAGGGTTTTAGACAAAGGGGCATGATGTTGGTTGATGTGAAGAAGATTCAAAGGGTATGGCAGGACCATTAGCATTGGTGGTGGGTGCCAGTGTCTAATGATGAGGACCAAGGTAGGCAAATAACAGATCAGCTGAGGGCAGCAAAGACAAAGGGCTTTGTGCTAACAAAGGTTTCATTTTTCCTCTGATGCTAGGATACCCTTCCTCCAATGCATGTACAAATGTACACACATACACATGCACGCACATGTACACACACATTTTTTGAGCTTTTGACTTATCGAATTCATGTTCTTATTAAAATATTCTATTTCATGATAAGCTAGTAAAGAATCTGTATCCATTCTTTGATTTATATTACTAAATTACTTGTCTGTTTTGTATGTTGTTTCTTTTTGCCTTCATTTTCTTTCCTTTTTTGTTTTGCTAGAATGCAAATGTAATCGTTAATACAGTTCTTCTCATTTTACTTATATTCAAGCCGAATTTCTATGCATTTAGAATAATATATTTATTATTTTGGTGATGAATATTACATTTTTATTTTTCTCTCATATTCCTTATGAGAGTGTAAGTTTCAAATCTGGGAGTTTCTGTGATCCTGTTTCCTTTCCTTTGTTCTGAACAAATGAGTGGCAGTCAGACAAAGTAAGAGAATAAAAAAATTGTGCACAGAGTAAAGAGTTATATATAGAGGCAAGGCATAGCCGAGAGCATGATGTGTTTAGGAGATGACATAAAGTTGAGCTATGCAGAGAGATGTGCGGGCTTATCCTTGAGGCTATATGGGACCATGACATATTTAAAGCATAAGGATTTCATGAATAAGAATTGTCTTGGAGAAAATCCCTCTCACAAAAATGTGTAGAATAGACTGCAAGAAGGGAATACTCAGAACAAGGAGACCAGTTTTAGAGATTTTGTGATAGTCCAGATTGGATATAATGAATGGAGTTATGTACATGGAATTAAAGAGAAGAGAACACTTTGAGAGGTATTCAGGAGATAGAATCGATTGTACATGGTTACTTATTAAATATGGGGGTTAGAAAGAAGGAAAAAAATCAAAGGTGATTCCCAGATTCCTGGCTTGGTTGACCTGGTGGATGGCACCGCCATGCATCAAGCCTGGGAATGTTGAAGGAGAGGGAAAAAGAGGTAGGCACAGTTTGCTGGTTCCTATGCTAGTCGTACTGTTAAGCCTTCACAATAATCCCTATAGGCTGTGAAACTAAGGCAATACTAGATAGTGATGAGAACAGCTTCAGAAGGGAAAGAACATACTGATGTTCAGGTAGATTTGCTTGGTGAACAGCTGGTGTCTGGAGCTCAGAAGGGAAAGCTGGGTTGGGGATTAGGATGTAAGAGGGCAGTAGCTAGAACTCTGGGAAAGAGGAAGATCATTCTGCAAAACCTGACTAGTGTCTTTTTTCTTTGAAAGGTTGGCCTGGATTTTCTTTCTCTTCCTCTTCATTTGCCAAAGTCAACTTCTGCCTTCAATGCACAGCCCCCAAATAGTTCTTGTCACAAGACCTGATACATTTTAATCTCAGGATTTCCATCTGCCCATCTTCTTCAGCCCAATGTACTTTCATAGCCTTTAAAAAATACCTCTTCTAAACATTTATCAGTCTATTTTTAATGGTCATTTATATATATCCTTACTCTGTAAGTTTCTTAATAAGAATGTCCAGATCTTACTCCTTCGCCTTACAAAGCTTCATACTGAATTCTACCCACGGGGATACTTAGAAATTGTTCATTAAATTAAACAGCTTTAGCCAGGCGCAATCCCAGCAGCTCAGGAGCCTGAGGCAAGAGAATTGTGAGTTAAAAACCAGTCTCAGCAACTTAGTGAGGCCCTTAGCAACTCAGTGAGACCCTGTCTCTAAATAAAATACAAAATAGGGCTGGGATGTGACTCAGTGGTCAAGTGCCACTTGAGTTCAATCTCCAGTAGCCTCTCCACCCAAATTTAACAGCTTAAGAATTAGATAAAGAAAACTTTAGCCACTACTTGAAAATATTTTAAGTAGTGCTAATGTTATTTTATTTGCACCTTTCCCCTGACACACACAGGGCTGTGAGGCAGGTGAATGAAATGTTAAATGTTAAAGATAGCACAGTCATATGCAATATGGTACTTACACTGGACACACTGGACAAGTGGCTAAGAAAGGACCATTACCTTCATATTTTTCTGACAGCTTGTTAGTAGTACATTTCTTCTCTACTTTTGTTTTCTTAACAAAAAGAATACGCTTCTTCTTTTCAATATGGATACAGTTTCGGATTTCTTCCTCTGTTAACCCTAGAAAATGGAATACAAACAAAACCCGCTTAGACTGTGCCATTGAGGATTCAGAAGAGGAATATGAAACTCTGGTCCCTTTTGGAGCGAGACACTCTAAGCCTCTGTCCTTAATTCCAGTAGACAGTGTTATATACTGATTCAGACTTGCATAGGACCAGAGATGATCCTGAACAGAAAGCATGTCTTTGAGTTCCTGCATCTCCTGCTGCAGCACTGACCCTAGGAAGCATCTATGAGAACACTGTAGCCCACCCCATAGGGTTGTGTTAGCTTCTCCCTGTTTCTATTCACTGTTGCCCAGGACCTTAAAGCCTATCTTTTCTTCTGCACATGGCCATTGAGTAGCCCTGAAAATCAAGAGATTTAGACATGCTCTGTTCTGAACCCCACTATAAGGCCTGCTTTCTGGGTCACAGCTGATTCCATGAGACCTAAGCGTATTTCACCTATACATGACCTAAAATGTAAATGCCAAACATCTCTCCTTCCCTGAACACTCATTTTCATCTTCTATGCGTCCTCTCCAGGACTCAGCTTTTCTCTCTTTCCTACCTCCCAACATTTCTTATTTTAATCTCAGAAATTCTGACTCTCTGAACTCTGAACTCTTCATCTCCTCCCTGGCTCTCCTGAATTCAAGCCTGTATTCCATCCTGTTTCCCTGTGGTCTCTGCGGGAGATCGACACTGCCTTATTTCCACCCCTTTAGTTGTGGGCTCTGGGATTGACATCTCCCTCGTTTCTTAAAGTTGCTTTTACTGGATGACTTTTTACAATCTTTTAAGTCTTGTAAAATCCTTGATGCTCTAAGGCTTGGGTTATACGGTACCTTTAATTCTCATTGCTTTTGTCCTTTTCCAAACTCCCAGTCCTCATCCATTGAATATTTTGCCATCTGAATCACTCCCACGGCAATGTCTGTAGTCATTCTCAGTGACCTCAATACCACGTATGAGTAGAATACAGTGCAAGGAAACAGATTGAGTACATTTATACACCTAGTGGTTCCTACCTATCTGGGCTAATTTGAAGGGAATCCATGATTGAGTTCCTGCATCTCCTGCTGCAACACTGACCATAGGAAGCATCCATGAGAACACTGTAGCCCACCTCATAGGGTTGTGTTAGCTTCTCCCTGTTTCTGTTCACTGTTGCCCAGGACCTTAAAGCCTGTCTTTTTCTTAAAACAGCTCTCCACTCTTCCTGACTCACTGCCAGAAATATCAAAATTAGAATCCAGCTTTTTTATTTAGTTGAAAGTTGCCTTACAAAAAACAAGTTCATGAGAGTTATCACTGTTACTATCAGATTTTAAGCACCTTAAAGCAACATATTTTTTTTCAAATACTGATATTTAGGGTTGTAGGTTATAATAAACAGGGAAGAGCACTTTTAAAGATTGAGGCACCAGTTGGGCATGATGGGAAATGCAAACCTGAAGGCACAGATCTCTGAGAAATAAGGCTGGGTATTGTGAATTAGAACTGCTTTCTACACAGGTCTTTTCTTTTTTGACAGTTTGACATATTTGAAGAGATGTGTTACTAGTTGGGAGTAAAAAATTATTAGCTTGGAGCCCCCATGTTTACCTGGCCTGTTCAATGCTAGCAAAAAAGATGACTATTTGAAGCTGGCTAAATAAATACAGTTCCCTTTTCTTGGTGGTAGCACTGTTTTATAAGTGGATCAGCAAAATCCTTGGGACATGCTAGGAATTTAGTTTCATAACACACAGTTCCTTTCTTTAGGTTTTTATTATTTATAAGTGAAAATTAAATTTTATATGTCCAGTTAATTAACTATGACACACACACAAAAACTATAAACTCAATTTTATTTCCTGAGGGCTATCTGTGAATCCCAAAGAAGCCAAAGTCTGAGTCTTTCTTATGGCATTGAAAACAGAATCATTAAGATATTAGGTCTTTATCAATAAATTTCTGCACAAGCTTTTTCTTCCCCATCATATGTCCTGTCCTTGATGCCTGGCCTCTATCTATTAATTAACCAAGGAGCTTCCAATATCCAAATTTCACACCTAAGTGTCCCTCTGCTGCAACACAGGGATCAGTATTTCTATCAGGTCCTCAGGTACTCTAAGTCAATAGGGTTAGTCAAAATATCATCCTAATACATAGTAGTGTGAATACTTTTTCACCTCAAATTCAGAGCAGAAGATGACTTCCCAACAAAAGTTTTAAATTACCATTTTGTATGATACTTTAATTGCTTAATGTTTTCACTGTGTTTCTGAAATTCTTTTCACCTTGCACACTGAAGAAATGTCAACTTTTATTCAAGGTTTTAACATGACTATGGGACACTGAATAATAGAGGAATAAATCAAGGAATGAAAACAAAAAGCAATTTTGTTTTATTTCATTCAAGTTTCAAGTAACTTTCTCAAAGGCAGAGAGTGTAATGCTCATTGAATATAGTATAACAGAAACTAATTCTATACTCTAGTTTCATATTATGTCTAGGTAAAGGGTGAAGAAATAGGAAGAGAGAAAAGAGAGAAGACCAGAATATATGTTGCAGAAGCAAGCAAGCCCACCCATTGTTTAATTCCATTTTATTGAACTTTGTTTCTATTTGAATGTGCTTCATTTTAACTACAATTAAAATTGCACAGCCACATTATTATTGTGACTTAGAAACATCTATGTACGTATAGGTATAATATGTCTATTTACTGAACATAAGAATATTCAGAATCTAAGAATATTGAATATAATGTTGTAAAGTATATTAAATATACACACATACATATTCTGTTCATATGCACACTATAAGTAATATATATAGTGTGAATTTATGTATAGCATGTGTCTATGCATATCTGGTGTGTACATGGGTATATAAATATGTATGAGCATTAATTTCAGTGACTCAATGCACCTCAAACTCTCTTTTTCCTTCATCATGTATGTCTAATAGTCAATCTCTATTTACAGAGAAAGAGAGGGAAGGTGAGAGTGTTTTAGCTGTAAAGTTTAGCCTATCAGTCTTCACCTATTGAAACATTAGGTGGTTGATTAGAGATCTACACAGTTCTTTAACTAACCTGATCTCTAAGCTTTTAAAGGCTTTGCTTTGAATATGTGAGTATACTCATCAAACAGGAAATTATTGTCTGGGCTCCACAGCATCTAAAAGGCGCTAGGATTTGCCCCAGACTTTTTTGCTCAGGATTAGCATTGATACTATAGCAATGGCTGAAGACATCAAATTCATTATGTAAGCTTGGCTACAGCAGAATGAATAAAGAAATGGAACTCGAGGGGCAGACAGTATAATAGTTAAATAAAATATAATAATAATAATAATATAATAGTTAAATAAACTTAGCATGAATAGTTTGGATTTTAGTAAACATGTCAGATAAAAATTTATTAAAACCTTCTTATTAAAAATCCTTCTGAAAGATATTTTTCCCAGTATTTTTCTTAGGAAATAGATTATGAAGTACCTTAAGATTTGGAGGGACTCAGGGAAGCCATATTAAACATTAGTAGTTGCCACAGTGAGATATAAGAACAGAGGGACTAAAATTGTATTGACCCAAGGGCTAGCCTGTTACTGTACTTTAAAATAAATTTCTGGGTTTTTTTTTGATAAAAGTTTAATGATGAATAATTTTGATTTATTTAGGGGAATTGATGAGTTCAGTTCTGGCTATCATAGTTTCCCAATTTTATTCTTTTTTTTTTTTTTTAAGAAAACCTTTTTTTCTTTAGTTGTCAATGGACCTTTATTTATTTTTTTTAATTTTTATATGTGGTACATGACAATTGAACCTAGCGCCTCACACATGCTAGGCAAGCACTCCACCACTGAGCCACGATCCCAGGCCCCCAGTTTTGTTCTTAAGAGAAACATGATAGTCATCACAAGGACCCTTGGTCATTTCACACAGGAGCTAGAAAAAAATAATAATCCAAAGGAACTTAAACTATAATGATAATTAATATTGACAATTTCAGATAATATTTAAGAAAGAGGCGTGGTTTATGTTGTTATTTTATATGCAAGCACAAAAATGTCTGCTCCAAACCTCAAGACATGAAGTTGTAACCTTTCCTCAAATAAAATAACTTTAAATTTGGTTTCATGTTCTATCATTAGTAGTATGTACGGGCCTGTAGTAACTCAGTCCCTTTTCAGTTTCCTTATTGTTCTTCCACTTTATGCCCTTGACTTTTACTTAAAATCATTAAAAATAAATGATTGCTATTGAATTTGCTATAAATGTTGCTCTATATAATTATCTGCAATAAAAATGCTATAAGTAAATTATCTTCAGAGTGGAGTTACAGGACAACCTTTGTTTTCCTTGTGGTATTGGAAAACCTCTCCCTTTTATTTATCTTCTGCTGTGTAGCTTATGATGCTTTGAGATGTCAGAAAATTCAGAGACAAATACAATGCCCAATCACAGAGACTAGGCATACTTATTTTTTGGTACAATTCTCTATTTTTAATTTATCTGAGTATGAACTTTTTATTGTTCTTCATATCATTCTGGAAATAAAGCAGGTCTAAATAAAGTCAAAGAAGAATTATTCAAACAGCAGAGTAGGAGAAAAAAATGAATTGCATGCCATCCTACCACTTTAAAAAGGGGAGGGGGCGGCTGAGGGAAACATACCTGAGTTCTTCAGCTCTTCACGGCTAAACTGGTAGAGGAGGTCATACACACCTCCCAGGGAGCCGGAGGAGAAGTAGTGTGTCCCAAAGTTCTCAAATATCTGGCTGTATAGAGCAGAGTTGTATTCTAAAGGCAGATGGTTAAGGGCTTTCAAAAAGACGTCAGAAAGCTGCAGATCCTCTGCTTTCATTGTGAAGTTTAAGACCTTTATCACTTTATGGATCCTAACAAAACTAGAATCCTAAATGAAATTAAAAAAAGTTAAGAAATAAAAATAAAAGGAAGATCAAAGGTAATTAAAGCTTTTAGGTGCCATTAATTTATCATTAAGCTTGTTTCCTACCACAATATGAAAACAATTTTAACTCTATTGCATATTCTCTCATACACAATTATAATTTTCATTTTATGTTCCAGTACCTTTTCCTGAGATGTTCAGAGCACTAAACAGATGAGATTATCTCAATAATGGGAACTGTGTGACTGAGGCCTATGTTCTGTACCAAAAAAGAAATGATCAATCTTTCTCTCTTGATTGCCCACCATGGCTGCATCCCCACTGAGTTTTTATTTAGAATGCCTTACTAATGCAAACAATTGAAAAATGATTGTGTAAAGATTCAAGTGGAGTTTGGCAACTGTGTAGCTTCATCACTAACTGGAAAAAGCATTTAAATTTTCTAAACTTTTGTTGTCCAGTGACAAGATGAGGGCAGTGCCCCAAGGAATACTTTACACTTCCTTTCAATGATAAAATGCTGTGATTCCAAATGATTTAGGGGTGAATTTGAAACAAATTTTTTTTTTTATATTCTGTATCCTCCACCCATAGGCAAAAATAGATGTGGATTTTTGTTTGTTTCATCATTTCTTTTTTTGTTAGGTTAATTAGGATTAGATGGTTGTTATAACACTTAAAATCTCATTTCTTGCCAGGTACGGTGGGGCATGCTTGTAATCCTAGGGACTCCTGACTCCTGAGGACTCCAGGAGGATTACAATTTAGAAACCAGCCTCAGCAATGTAGCAAGTTCCCAAAGCAACTTAGCCTCACCTTGTCTCAAAATAAATAAAAAGAATTGGAGATGTGGCTCAGTGGTTAAGCGCTCCTGGGTTCAATCCCCAATAATAAATAAATAAATAAATAAATAAATAAATAAATAAATAAATAAAATCTCTTTTCTTTATATTGTCCTAAATGGCCATTGAGGCCTATGAGAATACTCACATATACTAGCTTATTAAAAAAATAGATACTTTATTTGGTCTTTCAATTATAACACATTGTAATGTTTGAATAATAGTAACAGAATGAATGACCATATTTTAACAAAAGAACTATAACTGGTAATTATTAAGCAGCCATCTTTCTGTATACTATAATTATGGCACCAAATGACTGTGAAAGCAAAAGAAAGAAAATCACAAGGATCAAAAGACTCAGGGTTCATTTTCCTCTCTTTGATTTTTCCTTTCTCATTCTTACCTTTTTGCCTTCCATTAATTTATTTTTCAGCCATCAAACACTATGGATGTAGAAGGCACAAGGTAACCAAAGATTGTGCCCTTGTGGAGCTCACATTTTAGTAAGTACCCATTAATTCTATTTTTAACTTTAACACTTGAATTTTGTGATAGAACCATAGTTTTCGACAGTTAGAGGGGCTTTTGCTTTTAGAGAGAAGTATATAATCTCCCTGGGTATCTGAAATGCCTGTTATGGGAGGTTCAATATTTCCATTTTTTAAAAAAATGGAATGATAGAAAATACAAATTAAACTTAGCACAAGCACAGGCATACTATTCTTCTCACCAATATGGGATAGCTGGAACTGGCTATTTTAGACTAAAGAATACTATTATGGCAGTTTATTAAAAACATGCATTTAATCATTCGTGAGATCTTACTGCATTTTAGTCATATCTATGTAGTTTCAATTTTGTAAATCAGAAAAGCCCTGGATCTTACAGAGCTGATTGTTATTTTTTTTTTAATAGATTCTTTGCTCACCTCCCCCCGGCAAAAATGTCATTGGTTTCATCCAATAAAATAAAGCATTAAGATCAAATGAAGGGCTTGGATTAAATTTCAAGTGCGTGGCATGCTGATTTCACTGCTTGAAGATGGAGAGGAGTTGCAGTAGCATTTTCATCTAGACTAAGATTTCCTTATTCTAGTCAGATCTAATTGAAGATAGCAGTCATGATTTTGGGTGACAATTTTGTAAGACAAAATTGTTGAATGACAGTAGTTTCATATGTTCTGACTTGATACTGCAAATGACCCTGCATGTTTCTGCTTGGGAGAAAATTCTTAGGGATCAAAAAATGCCTGTTTATATACAAATGAGGGTTTTACACCTGTTCTTTAGAATGTTTAAAACATTTATAAACCAACTCAGTGAACATGTCTTAATGTCAGGACTGATACCTACATCTGTGTCCCTTTTGCATCTCCATTTCCCTCCCATTTTTGGATCTACTTGTAGGTAGTTACTTTGAGTCCTGAATGCTGTATCAGAGATTTAAAAAAAGAAAAGACAAAGGACCAGACATGTGCAGCCTCAGATATTCCAAATCAGTAGATTAAAAGAAGCTCATAGAGATGTGTATTTCCACTTCCTGGTGATACTGGCACTCACTTGTCTTACTAATAAGTTTAGCTAAATTTGGAGGAAGTATATAACCATAGTCCATTTGAAACTAAAGGAACAATATGTTATTAATGGAATCTATTTTATTCTCATTTTCTACATGCCTATCACCAGGGCTGTATTCTTTCCACAGTTTGTTAAAATTAAGAATAAATAAATGAATGATTATCAAATATATTGAAATGTAATGTAATGTATAAGAACAATGGATAAAAGTCAGAATAACTGAGTTCAGTTCCCAACTCTGACATTTACTGACTGCCAAGATCACTGAAAGTCAGTTAGCTTCTTTTTGGGGGTGGTGCTTTTTCTAGGGATTGAACCCAGGGCGTGACACATGTTAAACATACATTCTACCACTGAGCTATACCCCTAGGCACACAGCGTCTTTACTGAAGTGCACTGTCTTCCACAAGTAGGTATTTAATAAGTGTTTATTGAATTAAAAATAAATACATATACTTCAACTTATTCTTCTACCAAAATGTAATATGATATCTATTCTGATTACCTCTTAGGGTTTCTTTGAAGATAAATGGAATGCTTAGGAAAATTATCTGTGAGGTGATATAAGGTCCCATTTTGATATAAGTAGATAAATGTGTCAATGATAAAGTATGAGGGACTCTATGGTAAAGGTAGCAGGAGCCATATAATGGTCCCTCCAGTTGCTGGTCTTATTGGCTCCAGTGTTAGTACCTGTCCTTTTCCCTCCTCACTACCAGGTTCTAAAATTCAAAGCTCATTCTCCTAATTCATCTCTTGGGAAAAAACAAATGCTACTCAGAATGGTGGTTGTAGTGGAGAATGACACTATTTTAAAAGACCTTTGCAAATGTATAAAAATTCCTAACAGAAACCTGTTTCCTATAAAATTTAAGAGTTGCAGGATATACTTAAGAGATTTCACATGCCATAATGGAGAAAGTGAAATAGATGAAGTAAGATTAACAAAGATTTCCTTATACATTGAAAGTATTTTGTAAAAAGCTTTTGGCAAGGAAAATAGGAAAAATCTAATACGTAGACATACCCTAAATTCTAAGTGTAAAAAATAAATTCTCATAAATTTCCAGACAGTGAAAATAACAACAAAAAAATCAGCTTTTCATATTATTTTCCTATACAACAATGGAAATCAGAAGACCATGGAATATCATCTACTGTCAAGAGAAGAGGACTATGATACAACCAGTATATTCTGTATCTTCATTGCTCAGGGAAAAGGCAAATAATTTTAGATATATAAGGACTTAGGAAATAAACCTCACGTGTATCCTATTTGAGGAAAACACTAAAAAAATGGCAACTGAATGAGAATAGAGATCTCAGGAAAGAGAAGATGAGAGTAAAGGAAATGGTGGCACATACATAGATACATATATTATATATTACACAAATATAAAATATAGATTATTGTTAGGCACACTGCATTATATGAGAAATCTTTATAAACGAACCAGAATTAAACACAAACTAATACACATAATATTTAAAAAAATACAAAACAATCTCTAGGAACAGCTTAGAATGTGAAGGTTTTTAACTACTTCAATAAAGCTATGGTATTGGAAGCCTATGAATAAGAAAGCAAATGTACCCTCAAGAAAAGAGTTAGGGGGCTGGGGTTGTAGCTTAGCAGTAGAGCCCTTGCCTAGCATATGCTAGGTGCTGGGTTAGGTCCTAGGCACTGCATAAAAATATAAGCAAATAATATAGTAAAAACATACTTAAAAAAAGGGTGGGGTCAGTACCCCAGAACTTAAAAGTACAGTAGAAGTTCTAAAATGACCAACAGGACAAATGGGAATAGATAAAAATTTGAAAAAACAGAAAAAGTAAGAAAACTAAAATATATACACTGTGTTCAAACACAGTGAGATGAAAAAAAATTAAAAATGGAAAGAGTATGATCAAATGTTTCAGCGAGTACACTAATGTACCTTGGCTGAATTTCCCTAATAAAGGCTTGAGATTTTTATGTTCCACAAAAAGACAAAGTTTTCTTACATGTGATTTATAAGAAACACATCTATAATGACATAATGAAGAAAATAGAAAACAAAAACACAATCAAATGTTAAAAGGAAGCATCTATCTATCTATCTATCATCTATCTATCACAGATAGATATATCTTCTGTAACTTTTAAAGTGGTATTTACAAAGCAAAACAAAAAGGACATCTATTGAGGTGTGTGTTAGAAATTCAACTGTTAGGATATATAAACTCTCCCCTTTTTGCACCTGATTACTTTCATTGGTGTTAATTTTTCAAGAAAGAATGAACAGATAAGAAAAGATTTGTATTACCTTTGCTTTGGAGGCCTGAATGGCTTGTTTGAAGCCTGAGTTATGTTGGACATTTTTACTTTTTTGTGAGGAATAAAAAATTGGTACATAAAAAGAATTCTCCTTTGCCCCTGATGATAAGGCTTGTTGTTTTTCATTTTTTTCAAAATCAATTAAATCCCTGTAGAAATCTGTCTTCAGGTCATCTTCTTCAGTTTGTACCTGAGAAATGATCCATATGAAGTAAAGTATAACATGGGAAATGTTAAAGCTGCTTGTGAATATCAAATGCAATGATCACTCATTCATTTGTGCATTCAACGTGCATTCGTTGAAGACTCATAGAGGACAAGGAATAATGTTAGTGCTTACATTCAGGGAGTAATCATTTAGTTAGGGAGAGTGATAACCACAAACACTTAATGCAATGTGGTATGTGTTGTGCTGCCAATCAGATTCCACAGATAAATATAAGATCTAGAGGAGCAATATTTCCTGAAATGGTGCCTAAACTGGGACTTCATGATAAACAATGAAGGCTAGTTTTAGTCTGTGCCTTTGATTCAGTGTTCAGTGTAACTTAAGGTACCTTTCAGAAAAATAATAACTAGCAAAAGTGGGGAGAGATTCTGTCTGATCCTGCTTTCATTCTACCTGTGTGCTCTTTGCTTTATTGAGATCTTGAACTTCAGTACTCTACTGGCCATGTTTCTGAAATGGAAGACTGTTGATCAATTGGTTCTGCCCGGTGGGTGATTAATAGTATTACTTGGTTTGAAGTAGGAGTAAGAGGAAAAAAATACCTGGTGGGACCCACTTGAGCTAAGGGTAGAAAAGTGAATTTCTCAAGAAGAAGTAAAACTATTATGATTATGCAGGTATGAAGAGATAATAGATGAATTTCTAAAATTTCAAAATTGAAGAGTACTTCTTAATGTTAAATATACTTGTCTGATTTGCAATGGAAAAATCTTGTTTTGAAATATTTAATATTAAGTAAGAGGCACTGAGAGATAAACCACTTGTCACCATTAAATAACTTGCAAAATTAGTTAAGACAAAATAACACAGCTGCAAAAGAGTATAGTTACCAGTAAAATATAGTCAAGAGTTCAGTGTGACTTTCAGATATTGTAGTGTATGCTAATTCACATTTAAAGTGTTCACAAAGTAAAGCTCTTAGTTAATAACATAGAAATGAAATTATTTTATTTAAATATGTCATTGCTTACATTTTCTTAATATCTCTTTAAAAAACTCAGATTACAAATATTTGGTTTTACAAGTTGCTCTCAAGAAGAAAATATATGACACACCAAAGAAAAAGATGTTAGTGTGTCAACAGGGAGCACTGGGCATCTTGAACAAAAGCTCAGAGAAAATCTGACTGTATGTATTATGGTGGGGCAGGAGGGTCTACACATGAGCAGTAGTGAAAAATTAGACTGGGACATTGGAGCCAAATTTTGTATGCCCTCCAAAAGTATTTGGATTTTATTCTAAAGGCAAGAATTTGTATATTATAATATTATGAGTTCTTAATAAATATGAAGTAAATGAGTGAAATATTCAGAGTGCCCATCTTTTACAAAGATTGTGTTGCAAAGATATTGAGGAGGAAAATTAACAGAAGTCATTGATCAAACAGATGTGGGGAAGAGAAGAAGGAACAGACAGTGTAGATGATGGGTATGCTACTTTGTAAAGGGAATAGAGAAATCCAGGGCCACTTTTGAAAGGAGGTGCAAGAAATAGCAGGTAGGTGCATTAAAAAAAATGTTGTATTTTGAAAGTGAGCTTATGAGCTGGTTGTTTAGGAACTAGAAAGATTCTTCCAGTAGAATAACATTATATATAAATGTTTACTTTTTATCTCTGTCTGCAAATCCTGTTGAATATAATGCATCTTAATAGTAGTATCATTCGTCTTCCCAGAGGTATTTAAATATGACAGTAGAGCCCCACACCTTCCCAAAATTCATTTATGTATATTAGATGATTTTAAATTGAGTGTATCAAATTTTAAAATGCCTATATTTACATGTATAAGAAGGTCTCTTTAAAGGAAGGGTTGAATGACTGCTTGGTGAACGCATACTGTCAAAAACTATAATTGGATCTTTTGAAACTTTCTCCACTATGTCACATTTATATGCATGGATTTCACAATTAAAATCATGTATTTTCTGTCTCACTTAACACAAGTTAAGTAATTTGATCACCTTAGCATAAAAAGTATGGAGCATTTACATGTGAAGCACTGGGGTAGATTCTGAGAACAGGCAGTTGCAACAGGCAGTAGCTCATTGCTACTTTGAAAAACAAGCAAAAACAACCAAACCAACTAATACAATAGAAAGGAAGGTAAGCAGAATTAGTTTATCATACTTGGATTACTCCTGATTTTTCTTGGGTTCCCAACACTTTCTTATGTCTAAATGTCATTGTTATAGAAGAAAACTAGCTATGATATGAGAAAATTCGGAATAAATTGAGCCTTTTATCTATGTGAGATATGCTAGAGGTCTATGTTTATTGGAGAAAAGATGAATTTTAATCAGGGAAACCTGGACTTGGCCCTCTAATCCACTTCTTTCTATAGTTTTTTTTAAATTTAGATGTCTTAGGTTATTTTCATCTGTAAATTTACCATAACACACATAATAGGCAATTTAAAATTGTTCACTACCTTTCTATTCTGTTCATTTCTCACTAATTTTTCATTATAATTTTAGTTTATAATCATGGTGGTGGAGCTGCCACCATGATAGACTAGCATACCTTAAAGTTGACACTTTCCAGATTGGCCGGAACACGGTATGGATTACTTGCTCTACTGCTTTTGACAGTCTTACATATTCCTCCAGTGAAAGAGTTATCGAGGACTTCTCCTCTGGGCTCTCCTGCCAGAAAATGAAACCTAGAAACAAAGTAATTTTCAAAAATTCAATAGATGTAAACCAATCTTTAAAATTTACCTTGGATATATGAAAGAAATTTCTTTTCCTGAACAATTTTGACTCATGACAAACGACTGGAAGAAAAATCCATTTTTTTCTAATCCATGGTGAAGCATCCAAAGAGGGATAAAAGCCCAAACTCTGTCCCATGACTAAATAAAATTCTCTTTTTTCTAGATTTTCAATATAAAATAAAAACTGAATTCATAATTTTTTTATGCCTTAAAAAGCCAGTGCAAACTTTGTAATTAGACTATAAAATAATGAGTATCACTTGGGGCCACTCCCTTAAGTACACTACAATAAAGGAATTCTTATAGAGAGGTAGTAATGAGTTAGTAATATCAACATGGTAATGAAATTAGAATAAATTATTATTATTATCAATTGCTCATTATAATATTTAAGATTTATTTAACAAATGCTTATAGTAATTGCTTTGCAAATATTAACTCATTTAATATGTATTATAACCATATGATATACATATACATATACGATTATTACAATCATTTTACAGATGAAGAATTGAGGCACAAAGAGGTTAATTAACTCAGCACAAATTTAAGAAGTTTAACTCAATCACACATTTAAGAAGTTCTTTTTGGTAGATGAAAAACTTCTTCAAGATGCTACTAATTTTCATAGAGATTGTAATATGCATTCTGTAAATAAATAGTTTTTGTCAAAAAGTTTAGTAATGTTGTATTATGTAGTGATAAATATATCTTCTAACTGTCATGCCAAAGCCTTTAAAAATATGAATTTTCTGTTTTCAAATACATTTGATGAGATAACCTTGTATTCCACAGAGCATATAACATAGTTAGAGAATACCTTTTGGGAAATTCCATGTAGCAGAGGAATATTCCTCCCGGCCTCCCTCCTTCCTGATCCATAGGTACACCTGTCTGTTCTGGTGGTGGTGGGGTACTTGAGAGGACTCAAGAAGGTCATCTACCACCTACATGTCTATTTATTTTGTACATCTATAGTAGTAACTCAAAAGGCAAAATGAAACTAACAGATTTCACCCCTCTCAGAGGCTGCAATATTATCTTCCATAACTACCTTACAGAGGTGAGAAAAGACAGACTCACCTGGTTGGGAAGACATCAAGAAGTTAGGTCACTAGGTGAGACTTTTGTGATCTTCTATTACACATTTGGATTCAAAGTAAAAAATTCAATCAATTATTTAGACACTTATTCTAATCAACTAATAGCACCATTCTACCCAAGAAATGCAGGGATAATTTTTGAAGTTGTAAAATAATGTTAAAAATAAATTATTGGGGCTGGGGTTGTGGCTCAGTGGTAGAGCGCTTGCCTAGCATTCATGAAGCATTGGGTTCGATCCTCAGCACCACATAAAACAAATAAAGATATTGTATCCACCCAAAAACTAAAAAAAAATAAATATAAAAATAAATAAATAAATAAATAATTGGCTGATAAAAGTGCTTGTGAATTCTCAACTAATATAATCACATTGATGTAAACACACACACACACACAAAGAATTTAAAGTTCTTAAAATAAAAACTACAATGAGATATCATTTTAATCTAGTTCTAATGGCGATTATAAAAAAAGACAAAAATAACAAATGCTGGCAAGGCTATAGAGAAAGGAGAACTCATATATGTTGTTCATGGGAATGTACATTAGCACAACCACTATGAAAAACAATATGGAGGTTCCTGAAAAAACTAGAAATAGAACTATCACATCATAAATCAATCTCATTGTGGAGCATATATTTAAAGGAATTGAAATAGTGTGTCAAAGAAATACTGCAGTCACATGTTTATTGGAGTCCCATTCATAATAGCAAATATATAGAATCAACTCATGTGTCTACTGACCGATGAATGAACAAAGAAAATATGGTACATTTGCACAAGGGAATATTATTCAGCCACAAGAGTAAAATTCTGTCATTTGCAGAAACATGGGTGAAACTGGAGGCTATTATGTTAAGCAAAATAAGCAGGCACAGAAAGGCAAATGCCACGTGTTCTAATTTGTACGGGGATTGCTAAAGTTGATGTCAAAGAAGGAGAAACTAGAATAGCTGTCACCAGAGCCTAGGAGGACAGAGGGATGGAGAAAGGATGGTTAATGAGTCCAGGAGTATGGTGGTATAGAAGAAATAGCTTTTAATGTTCTATAACACAATATGGTAACTATGGTTCGCAACAACTAATTGAATATTTCAAAATAGTAGAGAAGATTTTGAGTGTTCCAAGCCTAAAAAAATGTTATATGTCTGAGATGATAGACAGGCCAATTACCCAGATCTGATTAATACACAGTGTATGTGTGTACTGAAATTCCACAATAAACATCATAAATAAGCAGAATTACTATTCAAAATATTGAATATTAAAAAAATCAAATATATTTCTATATAATAGTGATGAACATGCCAATAATAAAATTAAGAAAAAAAATCTATTTATAATAGTATCTAAAAGAAATAAAATCCTAGGGATGTATTTTTAAAATGTAACCTAAAATCTATGTACTTAAAAGTATGAAAAACTGTTGAAAGATACTAAATAGGATTCCAATAAATAGAAAGACATTGCATATTCATGGGATAAACGATTTTAGTTAAAATGGAGGTTCTTCCCATATTGACTTACAGATTCAAAATATTACCTATCAAAATCCAAATTGCCTTTATTTTCTAAAAATTGATAAGCTAATCTTAAAATTCAACTGAAAATATAGGAGATCCAGGAAAGCCAAAACAATCTTGAGAAAGAAGGACAAATTTTGAGGAAACACATTTCCTGGTAGAAAGATTGCTTTAAAGCCAGAGTAATCATGAGAGTGTGGTACTAGCGTAAAGACAGACATATTAATCAATGGGGAAGAATTAAGAGTCCAGAAATAAATCCACATGTTTAGTCAGTTGATTTTCAACAAGAGTGCCAAGAAAACTTGATGAGGTGAAACTGATTTTTAACAAAGAGTGGTGGGACAGCTTGAAAGTCATATCAAGTAATAAATGAAGTTGGAACCCTTTCTCATATGATATGGAAAATTCATTCAAACTAGACCAGAAACTTAAATTTTAGAGTTAAAGCTACAGAATTCTTAGAAGTAAACATAGGATTAAATCTTTGTGAATTTAGATTGAAGAAGGCCTTCTCAGATATGACACCAAATGCACATACTACAAAAGAAGAAATTAATATATTGAACTTTATCAGAATTGAACGTTTTTGTGCTCCAAAGACACCTTTAAGAAAGTGAAAAGACAACTCACAGTGGGAGAAAGTATTTGTAAATCATATGTCTGCTGAGTATCTTGTATTCAAAATAGATAAAATCTCTTAGAAACCAATAATAAAAAAATCAAATTATTCAGTTAAAAATTGGGTAAGGGATCAGAAAACTGAATATTTCTTTAAAGAAGACATGTAAATTGCCAAAGAGTACATGAAAAGATGCTCAATGTTATTAGTTATTCAAGAAATACAAATCAAAACCACAATGTGAGGTAGCATTTCACAGCATTTTGATTACATGGCTGTAATCAAAAAGATGGATGAAAACAAACTGTGGTGGAGATTTGGAGAAATAGATTTCAATCAAGCATAACTAGTGTGAATGTAAAATGATGCAACCATTTTGGAAAACAGGTGCAGAGGGTTTTTTTTAGGGGCACGTGTGTGTGGACGAATACAGGTATGAAAATATTCTAAAATAATATTGTGATAGTTACATATGTCTTTGATTACACTAAGCACTATTGAATTTTATACTTTAAGTGGCTGAATTGTATAATATGTGCATTATAAATTAATTTTTTTTTAAAAAAAGGAACAATTCTTTTGTGTTCTTCAAGATGCACCTCACAATTCAGGAACTGCAAGCACAACATGAGATGTGCTTCCATTCATATTTGAATTTCTATCACTGGGTATTTGAAGGAGAAAGTATGAGAAGTTGATCTGGGAAGAACTTTCCAAACTGCTTAAATTCACATGACAGACACAAGTGTGCTTGAGACTCATTTTTTGCATTTTCTAAGTTAAGAGGAATTGATGTGGAAAAAAGAACTCTTGGTCTTATAAGACCTCATACTATGCACTTCTGTTTGTTATTTGAGGAAAGTGGCTCCCAGGTTGGGGGGAATCTATGAAGCTAGCAGCCACCTGCAGAGAGTCTGGAGATAGGATTCTGATGAAGGAGGCTCCATCAGGGCCTGCCCACGGAATCTTTGGGGAGCTAACTATGGAACAGTTTTTAGCTTCACTCTTGCCCTCCCCTCTGAGATGTTTATGTTGACTTTAAATATTTTCATGTTTCAAATACATAGTGATATGTAATACCTTTTCTTTCTCAAGTGCTTTAATTTTCTTTGCCTGTTTACTTTGTAACTTTTTTAGTTTTTATTTTTGTCTGAGCTGGGGATTGAATTCAGGGCCTTACAAATGTTAGGCAAGGGTTCTACTACTAATTAAAAATATATAAACTAAAAATTATACATATATAAACATGCATATTTACACATACACATACACACGAATATGTGTACATTTATATTTGCACCTTGAATGAGCCTGATAAAAAAACAAACAGCATACTATTATTGCCAGATTCTTAATTCAGATGTAGGACCTGGTGACTAATGTTGGCAATGTAGGGATTTTGGTATATTTTGTTAAAATTTTTCTTGGAGTGATGTCATTGTATAAAAGGAACAGCCACCTTAGGATATCTTTTGTGGATTGAAATGTGCGGGGGCAGGGCAGGAGAGGAGGCAAAGATTCTAAGGCCAGCAGATGAGAAAGAAATTACAGTTAAGCAACTCTTAATTCTCAGTCCCTGCAGAGCAAGGAGAGGACTGGCTGTCCCTGAGCCAGCAGTTTTTGCTCATTTCTGAGAATCCTTGGGACAACTTCTCAGGTTGGCAGAAGGCCACACAGTCCTCCTGCCAAAGTACACATAGCATGTGGTCCTTCCCATCTGTAACTGCAGAGTCTAGACCCACAGAACAAGAGGTAAGTTTGTAATGTCTCCTTTCACCAGTAAGAATATTAGAAAATGTGATTATTAGTAGGAGTTTTTGGCTGAGGATTTCTTCCAGAGAAAGGAAAAGAAGGAAATCATTTCTACACATTGATTAAAAAAAAAAAAAGGTATGTTGAAGTGCTCTCAGTGAATTCAGCAGTAATTAGAAACTCTTAGAATAGAAACTCAAATCAGTTTGTAACCTTCCAAAATACAGATGAGAAAACTGAGGCCCAGAGATGTTAAGTAACTTGGCTGTAATGTAGTGAGTTACTGGAGCACCAGGCCTACAACCCAGCTCCTCTTACTTCCATACTAATATCTTTCCTTTACTGGTGCCTCTGAGTTTGGTCAATGGCTTCCGGCTTTTATTCTAAATCAAATGAGGTTGTATTTACAATTGTGGCTGTTTGTTCTTCAGGTCTCAAGATTTCATATTATGCAACTCTGGCAACATAAGTGAAGACTTAAATTTTTAAAGTCCAGTATGAAGCAATAGATGCTGATAGCAGCCTGCCCGCCCTCAGCCCAAATGGAAAGGGGGAATGGAGGGCACTGGAGACTGGCCTTACTGATTTTTTTTTTTTTTTTTTTAATGATTCAAACGAAGGCTCAACTCTTCTGTTTCCCCTGATTTCTCTATTATCTCCTAAACTATCCCAAAGTACTGGCTCAGCCTAATGAATTTGGAAATTCTTGCTAAACTCCCAATGCCCTTCATGACTGAATATTCCTGAAACAGGAAAATTAGAATTTCTGGGCTCTATTCAAACACAGGGCTGTGTGGTCTCTTGAGGATTTTCCCAGTATTTTTCTGTCTTTAAGCAGATTTTTTCCTGAATCAGCATGAAATGAAAGAAATAATAACCTGAATTTTGAAGTCTGGATTTGAATCCTGTTTTCACCATTTACTACTTGGTAGATTTGAAACATTACCATATGGTCTCAACTTCTGTCTTTAGACTATATTGGCCTATCTACGTATCCCTAGTCATATTCATAAAAATTTTACTTTTACTTTTTTTTCTTTCATATTTTCTATGTTTCCCCAACTCCTTTCTTTCTGCCTTTGTCTCCTATTATTGACTCTTGGGCTTGCTTCTTATACCAAAGGACTGACTATACTTCTCTCCTAATTATGAGTGAGTGACCTCAACATACTCACTCATAATTCTGCAATCTCATCATGGTGAACCTGCTGTAGAGATCATGTTCCATAGAAATAGAATTTCCAATAGGTTCAGAATTTTCTTTTCATTCAGACTTTTCTGATACCCTCCTTCTCAATTTACTCCTAGTATTTTTAAGTGGTTACTTATCTATTCAAGACCTAGTCTGAAGATTCCATGCTGGTGACTCCTAGACTGGCTTGTCTCCAGCTAATCTACCTGATCCATAACAGGGCTTTCAGAGACATGTGTGTGAATTAGAACAAGAAAAAGAACCCATAACATTTCCAAATTATTTTATACCCTAGCAGTAAGGATTGGGACCACATGCTGCCTGAACATGATAGATAACACAGTATCAGACGGGGCTGGTGGAAGTTGTAAGAAGTTAATGAGGAAGATGGCTAATGATGTGGCTCACTGTTGCACTGCTGCCTGTAGCTCACTTGTTCTGAGATACCTTTCCCCCAAATGATAAAAAAATGTTACATACCCAGCGCCCATCAACTCTACACTGGGGATGGGATTATACTTCCGTGGGCATACCGCCTTTGTTATTCCACAGTCCCTTTCATCTGAATTATCTCCACAGTCATTTTCTCCATTGCATTCTAACTTGCTGGCAATACATCGCCCTGGTCAAGGAAAGCACACAACAGTGTTGTAACACGTTCACATTTAAGAAAGTGTGTATTAAGTTGAGACACAAACATTTTACATTTCAAGGGAAGGGTGACAGAAGTTTTTATTACTTTTCATAACAGTTTAGTACGTATGGAAAGGGAGTGATATACTGATATTTTCCCTTAGATTTTGAGTCTATACGAGTCTCCATAGAATGATTTAGTTGCCAACAGTTCTCATTATTTTTAAAAAGAAAAGTAATTCTGCAGTCTCATCATGGTGAACCTGCTGTAGAGATCATGCTCTATAGAAATAGAATTTCCCGTAGGTTCAGAATTTTCTTTTCATTCAGATGGTAAAGCTGGGCCCCTGGTTTTTTGTTTCTTTTCTTTTAGTATCCAGGGGTATTTTACCATTAAGCCACATCCTCAGCCCTTTTTATTAATTTTGAGACAGGGTTTCACCAAGTTACTTAGTGCCTTGCTAATCTTCTGAGGCTGACCTTGAACTTGCTATTCTTCTGCCTCAGTCTCCCAAGTTGCTGAGATTACAGGTGTGCACCACCACATCTGGCTTGAGTCTTTCTTTTTATTGAAAAAAATATTATTTTACACACACACATGCACTCACTCATTCACTCTACTGGTACCAAGAATAACATGGCTGAATCTCTAAAGATTTATGTTGAGCAAAAGAAGGCACACATAAGAGTCAAGCTGTATAATTCCCGTATGATTTTCAAGAACAAGAATAAGGTGGGGCATTGACTAGAAGGAAGAGGGGAACTTTGTGAGCATATGGAAACTTTCAAAATCTTCACTGGGGGTTGTTTATATGGTCGTAAACAAATGTGTGCACATTTGTTAAAATCAAACTGCACACTTGGGATCTGTGTGTTTTAAATAAGTCACTATTTCACTGTAAATTGTTATTTATTTGATAAAATAGACTTGCTGTATATTTTCCTAGATATAATTACTGTATATAATTGTTTTTATACATGTAACTTATCATCTGAAATTATATTTTTGGACAATTTAAGTGCCATGGTAACAAAGTAAGTGCTGAGGCAGCAAGTTATCTGAGTGAGTTTGACAAATAATACAAACTCCATGAACTCAGATAATTCCCTTCCCTTTTTGTCTTGCTGACTTTCATAAAGATCCTTGAAATCAGTGAGTAACTGCATATTGTGCAAATTAAAATGCCTTGGCTACAATGATGGATAAACCCCTTTCCTATCCTTTAGTCTCTTGCTTTGTGTACCATTGTTACTGGTATCACTGGCAAAAATTAAATGCCTTACTCATGATTATCTGGTTGACTAGTTTAAATGGTGATTGGAATCTCACTATAGCTATGCATTACTCTTTTGACTAAAATGGTTAGGGAAATTGGGTATTCTGTTCAATCAAATTTTTGAAATATTTTTCCTTATTTTACTAGCATGATATATTGAGGTCTAATTGATTTATATGTTGTTAGAGCCAGTTTTCTGAAGATTTTTTTTATCCACAATCAAGAGGGATATTGTTTTATAATTTTCTTATGACACTTCTGCTTGGCATAGTAGTATGAATTGGGATGTGTTCCTGTCTCTTTAAAAAACATTTTTAGTTGTACATTATAGCTACACATAATAGTGGGTTCATTTTGATATAATAATATATGCATGAAATGTTGCTGCATTTCAGTTCCCAGTGCCTCCTTTTTCCCCTCCCCTTTTCCAACTTCCTATTCCTCATCCTCTACTCCGCTGTTCTCCCATTTATTTATTATGTATTTATTTATTTTTAATTGGTGATTTACAGATATACATAAAGGTGGAATTTACTGTTATATTAATATATGTACAGAGTACAATTTGGCCAGTTTTGTTCTGCAGAGTCTCTCTTTTCCCACTGTTTCTTCCTCCCCCTTAACCCACTTCCTCGACTCCTTTGATCTTCCTTCTATTTTAATGGGATTCCTTGAGCATCTTTTCCCCCTCATTTTGGTCTAGCTTCTACACAGGAGAGAAAATATCTGGACCCTTACCTTTTGGGCCTGCCTTATTTTACTTAGCATGATATTCTCCAGTTTCATCCATTTACAAGAAAATGCCACAATTTCATTCTTTATGGATGAATAAAACTGCATTTTGAATATATACCACATTTTCTTATTTTCTTTATCCATTTATCTGTTGATGGGCACGTGGGCTGGTTCCATGACTGGGCTATTGTGATCTGAGCTGCTATAAACATTGGTATGCCTATAGCCTATATCACTATAGTATTCTGGGTTTAGGTTTTTTTTTTTTATAAATACCAAGGAATGGGATAGCTGGGGTTCCTCAAAAAACACTTAGTTTCAAGTCTTTTATTTAATAATCTTCACATAAAAAGTAGGGTGTAATGAAAATAATTATCTTCCTTTGATTATTCAAGATCTTGCATTGTGTCCAGACCATTATTATAATTATACCTGCAAGAAGCACAATCATACAAAAATGAAAATGTAGATGAAACTGAATTTCTGTCAATCTCAAGCTATAACCTGGAAGAGGCGTCTAAAAAGCACACACACACACACACACACACACACACACAACAATGTATCTTTAATTTGCTTTAAAGGAAAGAACAGAATGGATGATTTAATTTGAAACAGAGATGATTCCATTTGAAAAATGAATCTACATTGCATTTAAAATTTTTTGATCCTGGCACTTACAAATTTAAGAAGAATCTAATTTTTGGTATAGTTTCACCTTATAAAAGTATGATATTTTATTAAGAAGAAGTCAGGATACTCATGCAGGTTATGTTTGTTATTAGCCTAGCTTTGTACTTAGGGCATAGGATACAGGAGAATACAAGCAAATCTATTCATTTGATATTGAAAGGGGCCAATTATCAAGTATAGGAATGAAAGAAAGATGATACCTTGATGAGGACCACAACCAAGTCAAGATGGCGCCTGGCAGTATGCTAGGAGGAGTGGTTTCTGAGTAACGCCAGCGAGCCATTAAGATGATAGAGATTCCTTAATGACTGACTACTGTGTCTAGGTTATGTCAATTAAGTTAAGCTGTGTGTAATCATTGGATTCCTTATTGGTTGACTGCTGTATTTAGTTTATGTTAATTAAGATAAGCTGTGTGTAATTAGTTATGTATATATACCTCTGCTGTCCTGCAATAAAGCGGCTCCCACTGTATCAATCTTCACAAGTTGCTTGTCACCCCTCGGTTAGTTTGCCCAGCCAGACTGCAGCAATACCTCTTGAGTGATGTTTAGGAATATGTGACGGCAGTAATATAGTCTTAGTGGGACATAGCTGAGAATGAAACTCAGTGGAATACAACACAGAAAGGAACCGATATTCTAAGTCACAAATATATCTTATAGGCAGGGAAAGACGAAGGGCAGTTTTAATATTACAGGATTCATAGAGTTAGTATATTTTAGCTAGCACATGCACATACAGCCTTCTTAATATGTGAGAATTAGGTTTCAAGACTCTGTGCTAATGCCTGAAATTTCTGATAGTGTCAAATCCTATATATTAACTATGATAGTGTCAAATCCTATACATTAACTAAAGTGCCTTTTACATCTTAACTAAACAGCTAACACACACTGTGACGATAACTTTGGCAATTTGAGGTCTGAAAGCCAAATCAGCACACGTTTCTTTTTCCTGCTTCATAATTTGATCATAATTTATCCTAGATCTTAGCGACCTCAGCTTACTATTTTAAAATGTTCTTTAAGTCAGGAACTTTTGCCTTTTCACTTAAAGGAAGCCCTTTATGGTTTCTCTTTGACATATCTGAATTTCCACCACTACTGTAGAGCTTTGGAGTACATTATTAATGATTTAGTAAACACAAGCATTTCCATGAGTTGGTAGTTGATCTGATAACTGAAAGTAATGGGTGGGTAGTGTATACAGTGTGAATATACTAGACAGAGGGAAGATTCATGTCCCGGACAGGACAAAATGTAATGGCACAAGATTTCATCACTCTATTCAGAATAAAATGTAATTGTGCAATTTAAAATTTAAAAATTGTTTATTTCTTTAATTTTTCCTTTAGTATTTTTGGACTGTGGTTGACCATGGGAAATTAAAACCATGAAAGTGAAACTGTGGATAGGGGGTGATTACTGTATATACTGACCCTTGGAAATATGCAATCTTTTAGATGTTGTTCAGGTGTTTCCTGCCTACTTGAACTGATTTCTGTTACTGCAATACCAGGGTTGTTTTATTTTGTTCTGTTTTATCAATAGCTATGAACGTATTGCTGGTCAATCGAAAACCCGCTATACTTGCACTGTTTTTTTTTTTTTTTGATCAGTTGCAAATTCTCTAGTCTTTGATGCTTAAAATTAGGGCTTTGAGAGAGAAGTGCTCACAGGGCATGGGAATTAGTCTTATGAAGAATTCTCAAAATCCATGTGTACATTAAAATAATATATTTAATCTTGGGGACTCATGGGATAGTCTGTACAGTGATAATGAGGGAGGAAATAAAACAAGGTGAGTCTGTTTAATATAGAGTATTAGTTTTAACTAATTCTTGTTAAGTGAGGGCCAAATAACATCCCAAGTCAGGCAAACAATTGTCCATCCAAACCCTCATTCTCATTCCCAGTGGCATTAGTGGGTTTTTAAAAGGACCATACAACAGCATATCACCTACAATGGAATAGTTAAAGACAAAAAGCCATGGAATCCCTAAATCAGAAAGGATATCAACCATACTTGTGCTGAGAGCTAACCAGTCAGTGGCTGGACTGTGGGGACATCTAAAAGTTCTGGGTAAATGGGTCTGGGCAGCAGGGAGCTCTGGGTATTATCTGCTTACCAAATACTACAGACATGCAATAATGCAGGGTTTGGAGTTGTGTGTGTATATTTGTGTGTGTGTATGTGTGTGTGTATGTGTGTGTTTTCCATCAAAAATGTCTATGGACATATAACTGGTGAATTGGAAACTAGCTGTACTTATACGGCTAACTTTTCTGAAATCAGTCATTGTGTCCTGGTGATTCATGGATAAATCAAAAGCCGTCTCAAGCTTGTGAATATTTTTGGCTTATTCAAAACTCTTTTGTAATGAATTTCATAACATCTACTGTAATAAAGGAGCCTTTCCTGGTTATTTGTTGCAAAAACCATCTTTACAGCTTCAAATAATTGTACTTCAGTTCTAAATCTTGATTTTAACTCAATTTGTTGCATCATCCCAAAATGTGGGATGATCTGGAAACATGTATGAAAGTTTCAATATGGTACATGATGTACAATATAATTATTGGGGCTGGGATTGTGGTTCAGTGGTAGAGCGCTTGCCTAGCAAGTGTGAGGCAGTGGGTTCCATCCTCAGCAACACATAAAAATAAATAAATAAATAAAATAAAGGCATTGTGTCCATCTACAACTAAAAAATTAAAAAGATAACATAATTATTCTATCATTATTGTATAACTATAGTTTAATTTAATAATATATATAAACTAGATTATTATTTCCAAACTATTTTAATGCAACTGTGCCAATTTCACCGAAATATTCACGCAGTTGAAACCTGGTTAATATTCTGGATGTAATGCTTTCATCTGTATCACCCTCAGCCATTGTCATTAAAATTTTGTTTGTTTTTTCTCTTCAAGTCAATTTGTGACATGACCTTATTCATGTAGACATGATGTATATTTCCCTACCCAAATCCCACTCTCATTTCCCAGAATTGGGGTAGCATAAAGGGAAAGTGTGACATCAGAATTTCTGCCTGACATCCAGAAATGTTGGCAAAGCTAAAGGCAAGAGGCAGGGACTATTAAGCAGGCGGTGGGGGTTGTGGGGGGAGGGTTAGTTCCAAGCTCTTGGGTAAATTTTCTAAGGAACTTGAAATTTGCTATCTTGTTATAAATACTTTACTTTTCAGTAGATCCCAGAGTACATAGAAATGATATAGAGTTCATTCATCTGATATTTAATTTAGTTGTAACTTCACATTGACTGTTTAGACAGGAGGTCAGTGAATGAGGGCTCATGTGCTAACACTGACCTGTTTCTGTATAAAATTTTAATGGAGCATGGCCATGCTCATTTGTTTATATACTGTCAAGGACAGCTTTGGTGCTACAGTGCCAGAGCAGAGGGGTAGCAAGATAGACCATATGGCCTACAAAAGCTAAAATATTTGCCATCTGGTCCTTTACTGAAAAGTTTGCAGAAATCTGATGTAGAATATTCAAAATGGTAACCATTAAAGAGCTGTTAATTAACAAAAGAATACATAAGATTAATATAGTCCAGATTTGATTATAATATGATACTTAGATATCAGATTTCATGCATGTGAAGAGGATTGGACTTATAGATAATGCTACCATCATTCAAATCATTTTCATCTTGTCTTCTGGAATTTCCTTTGAGTCAATCTAGAAAATTTGTTACATCATTTCAAGTCATCCCTCTAACATATTTCAATATTATTGTCTTAATAAACTATTAATATTTTTAATCTGTTACCTCTTTTCAATTATTCTTATATATAGTCGTGTTTATTAATAGCCAATTTTTTAAAAAATGTGCCTTTATTTTTTTCCCATTCTTTTCTCTGTAGGGGCCTTAGCACTACTACTTGGTAAACAAGTAGTCAGTTGTACTAGCTTTGATTTAGTCAGGTCATTTTTTTTATGGTGACTGAACATTTTACAAAAGTACATTACCACTGTCACAGCGGAATTTATTCTTGCAGTCAGTCTCTTCAATTTGGCAGAGCTTAGATGGAATGCATGGTTGGAAGGTCACCAGGGGCTCTGTACATGGTTGTCCCTCAAATTGACTAGGACGCAAGACAGATCTAACTTTAGTCTAAAAGGAAAGGAGAAAACTGTAAGTAACTTCAAGGCAGGGCGAAGGTCAAAATGCATCTAAATGCATTTCCAATTACAGTGGTGATTCTTCCTGTGGTGGTGTTTCTTAAGTTTTATTAGCAATTCCTGCAGTTTCATTATTGTGCATATTTAGGGAAACCACTACCTTCTTGGACCTCAGTTTCCCGACGTGTAAAATGTAGAAGTGGGGCAAAATGATTTCTAAAGCTTCCTTTGAGTCTGAAATAATAATTCTAAATTGCATCAACATCAAATGTTTACTGAGCATCTCTTGAGCACAGTAAATTCTTCCAAGCAATAACAATAGTCCTTCTATATCTCAAAGACTTTGTGAGGTGAGAGATATGAAAGGATTTTGAGGTTCTTTTTGCATAAGGAAGTCACCATGGAAACTAAGGTTGACACAATCTCCACACTTTAAAAGGATTTTAAATGGTGAGTAGTAAAATGGAGAGTCAGGGAAGGATAGAAATATGACAAGACTAACAAGTATTGACTTTGACAATGGAAAAGTTCAAGTTCAAAATGTAGCTGCTTCATTAATTAATGGTATATATTCTTGGGCAACTTATTTAACCCTTAATGAGCTATAACTTACTCTTCTATAAAATGGGTAGAAAAATATTATGTGATGTGAAGTTTGAATAAAGTGGTACATGTAAGGGACCCAGAATAGTTTTTCTCAGAGAATGTGTGCTCCATACATGAGTTTCATTTTCTTCTCTAAAATGTGCATACTCAGCACACATGACCCTGACTGGGTTCACATGGGTCAATGCCCTTACAGGAATGAGCATGAGGTGGGTAAATATTGCAGCTGGGAACAATAAACATAATGGGGGACTTTCCTACGGGGAGAGGTGATTTAGAGGTAGAGCAAAAAGTCAGGCTTTTGATTCATTCCTCTCACCTCTGGTTAGTTTGAAGCATTGGATTGGAATCTGTACCTGATTTCTCTTTCAAAATTCTCAGAAGGCAAAGGCAGTGCAATTCAGATATGCATAAAAATAAGAGCAATCCTGGAAGTGGAATTTCCTTTTGGTATTCATAAGACAGCAAGGCATATAAAGTGAATCCCTTCTTCCACCCCCTCCAAAAATAAACTGCTAAATGAAAAAATTCTCCCAGGGGTAGTGGAACAGTTTATTTTTAGAATCTGAAGCAATTTAGTATTTCTATGTTGTTAAACCTATCAGGGATCAGAGAACTACTGGGGTTGTGATTCAGATATCCTGGGTGAGTCTATGCGTTACTTACTTGTTTATGAATACATGGGTCACAGTCTGACCACGGCCCATAATCTCCCAAGAGGCAGTTGATAGGACATGTTTGCAAGTTACATAGCCTGGTCTCCTCTTTGGTACAAAGCTGGTCACATGAGTTATCCCAATAGTAATTATTTACTACTATTTGTCTGCAACAATAAGGAAAAAATTGGCTTAGAGTTATTCACTTTGGCTCTAACTCTGTAAAAAAAAATGTCATTGAACATTACAGAGAATAAAAGAAGAGCAAGTTTTCATGGGAATTTGGGCAGGTTGGCATATTTACGGTTTACACACTAGGAACTCAGATCAGCTCCAGAATTTTTGAGGCCCAGTACAAAATGAAAAAAAAAAAAAAAAAAAAAAGAGAGAGAGAGAGATATCTTGTTCCAACGCAAAGAATTTCAAGACAGTGATGACAGATCACGTAGCCAAGCATGAAGCCATTCTAAGCTTGGGGGTCTGTGCCACTGTATTGGTCACATTCATGAAGCTGGTCTGATAGATCTCCTGGAAAGGACCGGAAGGAAAAGAAAAGAAAGAAGACAGGAAAGAAAATCTCTGTAAATTTCTTAAAAGGTGAAAACAAACTGTGTAAGTACAATGATTCAGACAGGGTCAGGATAATGTGAGGCTGAAGATCTAAATACAAAGTGACAGGAGAGACATCTTGATTAATGTATGTGAATTCCCCAGATAGAAGACGTAAGGTATTCAGAGGGAATGACAAAATTAGAGCTGAAAGAGAGAGTGAGAAGCTTGTATGACCATCCAGGAAGGAGTGTGTGATTGAGAGGCATGGCATATATTGTACTTTATTGGGTAGGTAGAGAGGTCCTGAAGGACTCTTGAGTAGAAGAGTATTATAAGCAAATCTTTTTTCATACACTTAGTGAATGATTTATTGGAAGTCAACTGGTACTTTTCATGAGATTCACACTACATATGTATAAATAGCTTTCTAAAATAAGTCTGTAAAATGTGTTATAATAGTTAAAACAGATTAACCATATGCCCTTCTCTCTCAAGTCATGTGAGCATCTCCATGGTACAGAAACATTTAACAGAGTTACAGAAATTATGAGGGGTGGGTAATATGAATTGGTGAAAAGACTAAATACTACATCCTATCAAGTAACAGTTTTCTTGCCATCTTGTGTATGCCAACAATCAGTGCTGCTCAACTGAGGTCCTGTTAAGCTCAGTTTAATGAGTAGAAAATTCTTTGTAATTAACTTACTCACTGTAAGCAAGCAGAGTTATATGTTGTTTGAAAAAAGCTTGCGAAGCAATTCTGAGTAAGTCAGTCAACTGAAGATATCACACAGATTCTTAATTAACTTTTTTGGTGTCCTTTGTTTTTATAGAGAGAACAAAAGTAGGCTTTGCTCACAATTCACAATAGCCAAACTGTAGAACCAGCCTAAGTGTCCATCAACAGATGAATGAATAAGGAAAATGTTGTATATACATGATGGGAGCTTTATTCAGCCACAAAGGAAAACGAAATGATGTCATTTACAGGAGGGTGGATGAAAGTTGAAAACATTATGTTAAGCAAAATAAGCTAAAACTAGAAAGTCGGGGGGTTGTTATGTTTTCTGTCATATATGGAAGCTAGAGAAGAAAAGGTGAAGAAAGGTTTTAGGAGGGGTTTCATGAAAATTGAAGGGAGATCAATAGAATAGAAGAAAAGAACCAAGAGAAGGGAGGAGGGAGGGAAAGGGGAAGAAATGGGGTGCGATGTTGGGCCAAATTATATTGTTACATTGTGTGCATTTACGAACATGTAAACAACAAATCCCGCCATTATGAAAAACTATAATGCGTTAATAAAAATATGGAAGAATAAAAACAAGTACAAATAAAAATATGAAAAAAGTAGGCTTTGTTTTAACTTTATGTGCAAAAGATTTCAAATTCCATTCAAATTTATTAGCTCTTGTTTGAGATATATTTTTCCCTATATCTTAGTGTGGCACCTCTGATACTGTTCTCTCCATCCTCAAGGTCTCCCAGGACATAAAAACTACATAACTCACACCTACCTCTGCCTTCTCTGGGTTCCAGAATTGCAGGTTTTTGAGCAACTGGACCACTGAGTCCATGGGTAGTGATCACAGAAGCAGCATTGCGCTCTGTCAATCAGCGCAGTCAGCAGGATGAAATAGAAGATGAAGTGTCTGGCCATGTCTTGAGAACCTCCAGGCCCTGAGGTGGAATAATGTAATACATATTCAATATTTGTTGGGGATAACACTACAAGTCATTCTAAGTCACAGACTCAAATGTAATTTTAGGAAACATTTGCATTTTCTACCTTCCTTAAGGCAAGTGAACATACAAATTCATGTGCTTATGAGTACAAGTTTGATTTTAAAGATTTTTTGGGGTGGAGATTACCATGGCTATAAGATCCAGTATATTATATTAACTTTCTTTGAACTGTAGTGGTAGAATACAAGACAGAGTATGTAGTAAATATCTGTAACTCATTCCATTCCATAAAATGTTAGAGATTTATGTAATCTTATTTTTTTTTCTCAAAGTGACTGCTCATTTTATGTGGGAAGTACCCATAATTACATTTCCGCTTTATGATTTTTGGGGGACTGGGGAAAGTAGCGTGGGCTACTTTTGTGCATCCTAAAAACCTGCTAAAGAGAGTTCGCCGTCTGTCTCCACTATGCATGGAGTCACAGAAATTATGGCTGGAATGGATCTTCAAAACCTGTAAGTCAAACTCCTTCTCATTATGGAGATGAAAATGAGGTGCAAGGAGGAGGAAAAGGATTGAGACAGAATGAGAAGACTTCAAGACTCCTGGTTCTCGGTGACGTGCATTCCTTCACTGAATTTCCAGCAACACTAATTATTGTGTTAATGGAGCATCAAGCTGCCTGGAGCTCTACAATCCAGGCCACAAGAGAGTCTGATCCATATATGCCAATGAAAACCTCTACCAGTGGTTCCCTACTATGTGCTCTAGACACATGAGCATCTGTCAATTATTTGCAAAACCATGTATGCCCCCAAATATTGCTAATTGGATCTTCATATAGCTAGCAAAATGCAACAGGATTCATACATACATACATATATATACACATACAGATGTGTATATATATATGCAGATATACATGTTTATAGATATAAATATACACAATATTGCTGGATTAATATAGTGACTCTCACTTCAAAAAGAGTAATGCCATCAACCTAACTTCTTTTTCTCTCAGTTTCATTATCTACAACATGATACTTTTACCTCTTTTGTAAAGTTTTTGTTAGAATTAAATAAGAAAGCTTAGAACAATCCTTAGCTTAGATTCATCATTCAATAAAAATTAGCTTTTCGAATTAGAAATGACATTTAGGAGTGTTACAGACTTACAGGATACAAAATCAGCATACAAAAAATTAATAGTTTTCTTATACACCTATAATAAATTTGCTGAAATCAAATCAGGAAAACAATCCTATTCACAATAATACCCTTCCACCCACAAAATAAAATACCAGAAATAAAATTAATGAAGGATATGAAAAAGCTCTACAATGAAAATTATAGAATACTGAAGAAAGAAATTGCAAAATACACTATAATAAGAAAAGACCGCTTCTGTTCATGGATAGGATGAATTAATATTAAAATGGCCACATTACCAAAAGCAATACACAGATTTAATGCCATCCTCATGAACATATCAATGGCATTCTTCTCAGAACTAGAAAAAAATCAATGCTGGAGACATATTACAGAATTATAGTAACAAACACTGCATTGTACTGCAGCATATGTGTGGCCCATTAATGACTCATGAAATCAATTCTGTGAATCATAATGAACAACTTTTTAAAATAAAATAAAATATAAAATATCCAAAAGTTTTGTGTAGACCCTTGGCCTAAATTGTGCATGTTTCAAGGAATTTGGAGGTACATTTTAATGTACAAGAAAAGTATTTGATGGAAGGGATAGGATGAGTAAAATATATATATTGGCAAAGGGATGATTTGCTACCTTTGCATGCAGCTGTCACTTAGTGTTCACAGCAAGTATACTGTTGTGCAGTATAGCTTGATATTAACATGACTCTCAGCGAGATGAAAAATCTGAGATAGTCAACTCAGTTCATTTGCAAACTTTGAGTTCATTTTTTGGAAAGATGGTACCTATATTTTTTCTTTCTTTGAGTTAGCAGCAATTATTATACTTTATGCAAACTAGAATAAATTACTGTTAAAATGGATCATGTCTTTATAAAAAGAAAAAGGATAATGAATGAAATATATAGAAAATGTGTTCTGGATCTGTAATTATAAAAGTTGACAATACTGAGCAAAATATTGACTGTAATCTTCCAACTTCAACTTCATTTGAATCACATTTCAAAAAGGAAAAAGTAAGTACAAAATATTATAATGAAGATTACTTAAAATATGGTTTTATCAAATGTGAAAAACCTTTTGAAAATGATAGACCTCAGTGTGTTATTTGTAATAATATTCTTGCAAATGAAAGTTTAAAACCTTCAAAATTAAAAAGATACTTAGAAACTCAGCATACTGAACATTTGATATAAGCCTCTTGAATATTTCCAAGGAAGAAAAAAGACATAAAGATATCAACACATTTTTTCTTCATTGGCCTACTGCTAATGGGGAGAAGATCTTATTGTCATCATATTTTCTTACCAATCAAGAAAAGGTTCAGACAACTGTTGAAGAAAATTGTCCTTCCAGCATGTTTGGTATATTATAATTTTGATGATAATTCAGCTGATAAATTAAAAACTATGCCTATGCAGAAGACAGTCTAAAGGAAAAGAGAGAAAATTAGTGGGGGTGGGAGGATTCCATCAAAATAGAAGGTCAGTGGAAGAGAAAGAGGGGGGTGGTGGGGAGGGAGGAGAGACAAGAAAAGGGAATAACAAATATGAATATGCCACAGTGAGTCTCAGCATTATGTACATTCATAATACTTTTTTTTTAAGAGCTGTAGGAAAATAGCAAAAAGTCAATAGAGTAAAGGAAATAGGGGGATGGAGGAGAGGAAGGTAAGGGGAAGTAATGGAACCTGAAAACAAAACAAAACAAACAAAAAACCTGTACTTAGTGATAAACAATATCTCTTGGAAATTGGACTATTGCAGTACATTTAGAAACAACACTTATTATTTGGTTACAATCTGGTGTAAATTTTGCAATCCAGCTGGATGGAAACACTGATATTGGAAGTTACACAGCCCTTCTAGTTTATGTTAGATTTTATGAAGGATTTTTTTGTACCTTTTAAATTTAAACTCACATCCAAGTGAATTTGATACAGAAATATGAAAGCGCATTGTGGGTCAATATAAATTCAACTGGAAAAACTATAAAGTAATTACAAGTGATAGACCAGCAAGAATAACTGGAAAACATAGCAGAGCAATTAAAAAGTTGCTGGGAGTTACTAATAATGGTGCTGTGTGGAATCATTGTTTCATAAGTCATGAAGCTTTAGCATCCAGAGAAATTCCATTAGAGTCTCAAGGTAGAATTGGAAAATGCAGTAAATGCTGTTAATGTTATTAAAGGAAGCTCACTGAATAGCTAGCTTCTTGAGACAGTTTGTTCATAATTGGAACTAATCATATGCATGTACTGCATCATCCCAAAGTTTGTTGGTTTTCTCAAGTGAAAATATTAACCAGGGTTTATGAACTCAGGAATGAGATACAGAACTGTCTGTAATCCCATCATTTTAGGAGTCTGAGGCAGAAGAATGGCAAGTTCAAAGCCAGCCTCAGCAACTTAGCCATGGCCTAGCAACTTAGTAAGACCTTGTCTCAAAATAAAATATAAAAAGGGATGGGGATATGGCTCAGTGGTTAGGAGACTCTGGGTTCAATTCCTGGTACCCACCTCCCCCCAAAAATAATAATTTAGCAAATTTTTTGAAGATGATATTTGGGTAATAAAATTGTCATACTCAAATGATATTTTTGACATTTTTAATGAGGTGAGTTTAAAATTATAGGAGAAAACAATGATGTATTTCAACATGCTGAATATATCCAAACATTCCAAAAGACATTGTTATGGCATGCAAGGCTTAAAAGCTACTACGTGTTCCCAAGGTTTTTACAACATATTGAAGAGAATATTGTTAAGGAAAGAAATTAAATTAGAGATATTGTTGTTTCTTACTTCTCTATCTCAAACTTTCAACCATTTATTTCCAGTAGAGAAATTTGAGACACTGAGGGAAAACAGTTGGTAAAAAATCTATTTGCTTTTTTTGGGGTCTGGGGTTATGGCTCAGTGGTAGAGTACTCGCCCAGTATGTGTGAAGCCCTGGGTTCAATCCTCAGCACCATATAAAAATAGACAAATAAAATAAAGGTATTCTGTGTAACTACAACTAAAAATAAATATTAAAAAAAGATCTATTTGCTTTTTGAAACCCTGAAGCAAAAATTGGGCTAAACTTAGTGTCTGGAGAAGAAAATGAATTACTGCAGCTTAGTTCTTCATATATACTGGCAAACAATTATGAAACCTTAGTTTTTTTTGTTTTGTTTTGCTTTGTTTTTCCTGGTGGTGCTGGGGATTGAACCCAGATCCTTGTGGATGTTTGGCAAGCACTCTACCAACTGAGCTATATCCCCATTCCTGAGACCCTAAGTTTATCAGCATTTCAGAAGATATTCCTTTGCTAGGTAGAAGGAGTATCCTGCTATTACTACTATTCATGAGAACTAATTAGTGTGAGCTGGAGTTTTCAATTTAACCCAGTTAAAATCAAAGGAAGAAATGGGCTGAATGGCACGGTAGGTATGTAAATAGTGTTATCTTCTGTGCTCCTGACTGGAAGGAGCTTTTGAACAGGAAAACACATTCATCACATTAAATAAAATCTTACTTAGCTTTTGTTCTTGTATTATTTAATGTTATTTTGTAATATTTTCTATTTCATATAAATGTTAATGTGATATTGTATGTGACAACTTTGTTATGTTTTACAGTTGCTATATTTAAATATTAATACAATCAAGTGATTCTATGTTCATTGAAAAAAGAGACAAAAAGAAAAAAGGATTTTTTGCTACTTGTAGGAAAATGAATGGAACTTGATACTATTAGATTAAGTGAAATAAGCCAAAATCAGAATGCCAAGGGTCATTTGTTTTCTCTCTTATGTGGAAACTGGAGAGGGAAAAGGAAAACCAAAATGTATGTGTGTTGGGGTGGGTGTCTCATGAAAATGGAAGGAAAATCAGTAGAGGAAAGGGACCCGAGGGTTAGAATAGAAGGAAAGGGGAAATACTGGGGAATGATATTGGCCAAATCATATTGTTATATTGTGAATTTTATGAATATGTAACAACGAATCCCACCATTATGTACAACTATAATGTACCAATAAAAATACGGAAAAAAATACAAACATAATAAATGCTGGAGGGAATGCAAAGTAAAAGGAACAATTTTAGACTGTTGGTGGGATTGTAAATTAGTACAGTGACTATGGAAATCACTATAGAGTTTCCTCAAAATACTAGGAATGGAACCACCATCCATGGAAGAATAGATTAAGAAATGTGGTATATATATGCACAATAGAATTTTACTAGGCGACAAAAAGAATAACATTATATCATTTTCAGGAAAATGGATGGACCTTGAAGGCATTATGTTAAGTGAAATAAACTATACTCAGAAAGTCAAGAGTCATATGTTTTCTCTCATACGTGGAAACTAGAGAAGAGAAAGGAAAATCAAGGTGTGTGTTGATGAATGAAGATAGGAGGACCAGTAGAGTAGAAGAAGGAGATCAGGAGTGGGGAGCCGGGGCAGGAATGGAGAAATACTAGGGAGTGATAGTGACCAAATTATATTGTTTTATTTTGTGCATGTATAAATATGCAACAACAAATCCCATTATTATTATTATTTTTTCCCATTATTATTTTTAAGTATAGTGCATCAGTAAAATATGGAAATAAAACCAAAAAGAGTGACATACAATAATTTCATGAGCCTGTACATTTAGCTTCTGTAGTTATTGAGGAACTATTGGCATGATTTTAAAGCCAATTTTATTTTTTTAAAGAATTATGATTATTTGCAACAGATTCCATCTTACAATTTTGTTCTGTTCATGACATCATCAAAATTAACTTTCATTATTTGCATACTTCTAATAGTATGGACTGGGTAATATGATCAGTATGGTAATATGCATTAATATATAAATAAAAATTTTTAGATATTTCCTGTGAGTCTCCAAACTAAGTGATATTGTATTGTAAACCTTCCTGTCAAGTGGTATCAGTTGTAGCATAAATGGTGATATATTCTTGTATACCTGTCACCAGGTCTGCACACATATAATTACTGTTTCCTCTTAAATACAATTCCAGGACACAGTCCATTCTTGACCAAAACAGCAGGTGGTGTACAACTGTACATATTTATTTTACATAATTTGTAAAATAACAGAAAAATATAAAAATGTTACTTATTAAAAAAGGTGTTACAAATTTAATAGCAACTGTTAGTCATGCATTAAAAAATGAAGAGTTTCCCAAATTATAGCAAATAAAGATTAAAAATATGTTTTGAGGAATGCCATTGGGATTTTGATCAGAATTTCATTAAATATGTATAAAAATATGTTTTGATATTAAATAAGGCTATTTATTTGCAAAATATTTAGAAATACAGCTTTAGTTACTTTGCTTCTTACAAATAAAATCTGATTTCTGACCATGGTATTTGAAACAGCAATTTTTACTAGTGTTTCCTATGTACCTTTACTGCTTTATTTTCTGTTATACATCTGCTTCCAATATAGTACATGATTTATATTTAATTTTATTTACATTTAATACATTATTAGTTAAGTTTAAATATGTCTCCTCTTCCTTTTATCTTCCCTCAACAGAATGCAAACACCACGATGGTCTATCCTATTCCTTTTGTTCATTTCAGCATTTCGAAGAATGAAAGCAAACATAGCATATATTGAATAAAAATATTTGCTGAATTCAGTAAGTCCAGGATAAATTTTAGAAACAGGTTGGAATCATGCAACTTGGGCCTATTCTTCTTGCCACTTCAGCATAATACTAGTCTAAAAATTTCTAGCAGACTGTGCATATTTCATAGCCCTTAGGGTTGGACTTGTCTGTCCAGGAGTCACCTGTTGCTTCTGCAAGAGTGACAGCATGCAGCGAGACTGGTTTATCACTAGTTTGTAGTGATCATGGATCAAAATGGAAAATTAGGTTTCTCAAGATTCAGATTTATTTTTAAAAGACATAATTCACTTAGTCTATTTTTATTTGATATTGGTTATTGTATTTTGAAAATATAGAAATGTATGAAGAAAATTGACACACCTTACAATGCAACCAAATGGAAATCCATCTCTAGATTTGAAAATTATAAACAGAATAAAATGTGTATGTGTGTGTGTGTGTGTGTGTGTGTGTGTTTGTGGAAATGAAACCTGGGTTCTTGTATACCTGTCATCAGGTCTGCACATATATAATCACTGTTTCCTCTTTTTTATAGGATATATATATATATATATATATATATATATATATATATATATACATATGTATATGTATATATATATAAATTAAATATATATATATATATCTCAAAGGAGAAGATAGGATATTTTATACCTTATGGATGAGGTATTGGATTTAATCATTATCCTTTCTGTGGGCATTCAGTACACATGCTGCAGTATCTTGATAATTATATCTTGGCATATACTTATTGTATGTCCATGGAGCCAGCAAGTGTATCACTAGCAATAGAATGGTTCAGTCAAGTGATTTATAAATTTCAAATTATTAATACTGCCAAATTGCCCTACGGATATATAGCTCCCTCAAGTGTCTTAGAGGCTGAGCTTCTGATTGCATTTTAACAGGATTAGTTTATGTTTCTGAATTGTGATGAAAGGATACTTTGATAAAAATAAAATGGGGTTAATCATTTCATAAATCTTGGTTACAAGATATCAAGGGTAGATAAGAAGTGTTTTGCCAATATGCTCAGAAATGAGAGCATTTCTTATTAATAAATCAGTACCCTTTTTGAAGTCTTCTACAAGCTGAGAGAAAAATGATGGAATAAAAGTAACCAAATCGATTGGCATATGGCTGAATATGTCCTTCAATTTAAAATGGAATCCATACATATTTAAGTGTCCATTCTGTGCTGCTGGACAGTACATAGAAATAGAAACCATTATCACTGTCTGGGGATGGTTGAGGGACCTAGATATTTTTCCTGTGAGTTTCCTGGTCCCCTACTCCCTCCCTTCCCAGTACTATTCATGCTTTTTATCCAAGCTTTTTCATCCAACTCATAGATAAACTGCTATATCCCTAAGCTTTTTCAATAATAAAAATGAGAATCTCCTCTAAAGATCACTCTACTCACCTGCTGATTGTGGTTTCCTAGTAAACAACTCACGTCTTGTTTTTTCTTAGCATCCCAGAATGACTGGGTCAAGAATCACCAGAAAGAATCTAGGTTGGGATGAGACTGAATGGTGTGAGTCCTAAATACCTAACCTGAGTTCCAGATTGAGTGTTTTTTTTCTTTTTCTCACTGGCTTTTATCAGGGCCCTTGGGAGCTGAGGGTCCTAAACAATGTGAAGCTTCTCTGTCAAACATTAGACCCATTAGAGATATCCCGCCTTTACCACCCCCATTGTTGAAATTAAGTTCTTCTCATACAGAAAAGTTTTCAGTAAGAAAACCTAAACTCAAATGAGAGTACCAGGGTTCTCAAGATGATGGATTAGCGTGAGGCAGCATTTCTCTTAGCTCAGCTACCCAGAACTCAAACAGCAGGAATAACACATCTCCCCAAGGTCTAAAGAGAAAATTCCTGATTCTGAAGGGCCTGTCTGCCTTAGCCTATCCAGAGACTATTTTACTCATTAATAAGATACATATTAAATAACAAAAAACAAAAAACCCAAAAAGCCTCTCCACTGGTTCGAGATCCAGGATCCATCCTGAGACTGCAGGGTGACAGAGCCTAAGGGAACTGGAAACCCACATCCATGATTTTGCGCTTCACCCTATGAAAACAGATTAGAAGCAGGAGAAAGCTGGGCTCTCCCCAGCTCCATGATCCCAGAGGCTCCTGGGGACTGAGGGACTAGTTACAGTGGGTAGAAGTCAGAAGGTTCGAAGAGGGTGTGAGGGCATTTTGCCTCCAGCTTGCCCAGCCAGCCTGTCCAGCACCCACCAGGTTCCTGGGGCCCACCTAGGGCCAGCACTTGGCCAGGACCCAGTACAGCCTGGTCCCCTGCTCCGTCCCTTCCCAGTACAGGGTCCACCACTCCCTGAGTCCAGTCCAGAACCCAGTAGGTCCCTCCAGCTCTCCAGAGTCCCCAATCTCTCCTTGGGCCCATCACTTGCAGCTTTGTGGCCTGCCCACAGGTCATGGCACCCAGCCTTGATCCGCCCTATTGCAGAACAGATGACAATAGCACCTGACTACTGCAAAAGGAAGCTGAGAAACTTGAACTCCAATAGAAACAAACTGTTCAATTTTTCATCAAGATCTTTCTTTTCTCTTTGCTCACATTTCTACTATTTTTGAAATCAACTATTTTTCATGCATCAGTTATGTGCCACCTGATGTTTTGGTCAAGAACAGACTGTGTCCTGAAATTGTACTTAAGGTGGCCCAGTAAGAATTTATCACCATTTGTGCTGTAACTGATACCACTTGGCAGGCAGCTTTACAACACAGTATCACTTAGTTTGGAGACTCACAGGAAATATCAAAAATGGGATGTCTGAATATTATATTTCAGTTTTGTTTTTCATTCTTTCATTTATACCTTTTTCTTTTTATTTTTAAACTTAAAATTTTTTTATTTTATATATATTTCTCTCATGTATCTGTTTCCCTTGATTCTCTCTTTTCCTGCTAAAAATCAACCTCAATTATTCCCTCTTCCACTCTTATAATTTTTTACTTCTATCCTCTCTCTTCCTTCCTCATAAACATCCCATCCTACACCACTCCTGTTCTTTCTTTGTCAACCATCTGAAATTGTAAACCCTTTTGCAAACTCACTGGTTTTATCGTAGACAATAACTAAGCACTTCATTTCTGTTTATTGGGACAATACTGTAGGTGTCGTAGGAGGGGCTATTTGGTTTATGGGTATATATAGCATGAAAAAACAAGGGAACAAATCGTCCCAAACCAACCAAGATGCACCAACAATAGAGACCAAGGACACCACAGTGGAAAAAAATGTCAGAGAAGGAGTTTAGAATGTACAAACTTGAACTTCTCTGTGAAGTAAAGGACCATGTAAGGAGTGAAATTGAAGAGAAAATTCAGGAGGTAAAAGAATACTTCAGTGAAGAGATAGAGATTCTGAAAAGAAACCAAGCAGGCAAAGATATCCACAGACCCAAATTAAAAGATGGGAAAAAACATATCACTCACATGGATTGACTAAACAAGCAATACCATAAACACTTTATCCTAATATCAGATATAATGGACTTTAAGCCAAAGTTACTCATAAGGACATTTCACACTGCTTAGGAGAATTACATATCAGCAAGACATAACAATCATACATATTTATGCTCCAAACAATGGAGCGTATACATAAATCAAACAAATCCTTCTCAATTTCAAGAACCAAAAGGACCACAGTACAATAATCCTGGGTGACATTAATACACTTCTCTCACTACTGGATAGATCCTCCAAATAAAAACCACACACAAAAAAACTACAGAACTAAATAATACAATCAATAATTTAGACTTAACAGACATATATAGACTATTTCATCCATTAACAAGTGAATACACTTTCTTCTCAGCAGCACATGAATCCTCTAAGATAGACCATATCTTATGCCACAAAGCAATTCTTAGCAAATACAGAGAGAGAGAGAGAGAGAGAGAGAGAGAGAGAGAGAGAGAGAGAGAGAGAATACTCTGAATACTATCAGATTATAGTGGAATGAAATTAGATATGATAAAATTTTAAAAATAGAAGATATTTTAATGCCTAGAGACTAAATAATATGCTATTGAATAACAAATGGATAGCAGAAGAAATCAGGGATGAAATAAAAAATACTTAGAGGTAAATGAGAATACTGATACAATATATCAAAATCTCTGAGATACTGTGAAGGTAGTGCTAAGAGGAAAATTTATTGCATTAAGCTCATCCATTAAAAGAATAGAAAGTCAATAAATAAATGACCTAACATTACATCTCAAAGCCCTAGAGAAAGAACAAATCAACACCAAAAGCAGTAGAAGACAGGGAATAATTAAATACAGAGCTGAAATCAATGAAATTATAACAACAACAACAACAACAAACAACTCTAAATATTGACAAAAAGTTGGTTCTTTGAAAAGATAAATAAAATTGATAAACTCTTAGCCATGCTAATGAAGAGAAAGAGAAAAATTCAAATTACTAAAATTCATGCTGAAAAATGAAATATGAAAACAGACACTAGTGAAATACAGAAGATAATCAGAAATTATTTTGAAAGTCTATACTCCAATAAAAAAGAAAATCTTGTAACATCAACAAATTTCTAGAGACATATGACCTACTCAAACTGAATCAGTAGGTCATACACCCTTTAAACAGATCAATTTCAAACAATGAAATAAAAGATGCCATCAAAAGCCTACCAATTAAGAAAAGCCCAGGACTAGACAGATTCTTAACTTAGTTTTACAAGACCTTCAAAGAAGAATTAACATCAGTATTTCTCAAATTATTCCATTAAATAGAAAAAGAGGAAACTATTCAACTCATTCTATGAAGCTAGTGATATCGTCCTGATAACAAAACCAGATACCAAAACCAGGTAAGGACACATAAAGGAAAGAAAACTTTAGACCAAAATCCCTGATGAACATAGATGCAAAAATTCTCAATAAAATTATGGCAAATTGCATTCAAAAACATATCAAAAAGATTCAAATGGGGTTAATCCCAGGGATGGAAGGTTGGTTCAACCTATGGAAATCAATAAATGTAATACATCACATCAATAGACTCAAAGACAAGAATCAGATGATCATAACGATAAATGCAGAAAAAACATTTGACAAAATATAACACCCATTTGTTCTCAAAACACTAGAAAAACTAGGGATAGTAGAAATATACCTCAACATTTTAAAAGCTATATATGCTAAACCCAAGGCCAACATCATTCTAAATGGAGAAAAATTGAAAATATTTCCTCTAAGAACTGGAAGAAGACAAGGATGACCTCTGTCACTACTTTTATTCAACATTGTTCTTGAAAGTCTGGCCAGAGCAATTACACAGAAGAAAGAAATTAAAGGGATATGAATAGGAAAAGAAGAACTCAAACTATCACTATTTGCCAATGACATGATTCCATATTTAGAATATTCAAAAAAAAATACATCATAACACTTCTAGAACTAATAAATGAATTCAGCAAAGTAGCAGGATATAAAATCAACACTTATAAATCAAATGCACTTCTATATATCAGTGATGAGTCCACTGCAAAAGAAATTAGGAAAACCATTCCATTCACAATAGCCTAATAAATATTTGTTAATCTAACAAAAGAGGTGAAAGACCTCTACAAAAAAATTACAGAACACTAAATAAAGAAATTGAAGAAGATGTTCAAAGACAGAAAGATCTCTCATGATCTCAGATAAGCAGAATTAACATTCTCCAAACTACCAAAAGCATTATACAGATTTAATGTAATCCCTATTAAAACCTCAATGACACTCTTCATAAAACAAGAAAAAGCAATCACAAAATTCATTTGGAAATATAATAGACCCAGAATAGCCAAAGCAATACTTAGCAAAAAGAGCGAAGCAGGAGGCATCACAATACTAGACCTTAAACTATAGTACAGAGCCAAAGTAACAAAAGTGGTATCGTATTGGTATCAAAACAGACACATAGACCAATGGTACGGAATAGAAGACAGAGACAAACCCACATATATACAGTTAGTTATCTCATACTAGATATAGGTTATAAAAAAATACTTTAGAGAAAAGATAGCCTCTTCAATAAATGGTGCTGGAACAACTGAAAATCCATAGGTAGCAAAATAAAATTAAACCCCTTTCTCTTACCCTGCACAAAAGTCAACCTGAAGTGGATCAAGAACTTAGACGCTAAAACAAGAGATCCTATGCCTAATAGAAGAAAAAAGTAGACTTAGATTGTCAGCAGGTCAGCTTAGGAACTGACTTCCTTAACAAGACCCTAAAGCACAAGAGGTAAAATCAAGAATCAATAAGTGGGATGGAATCAGACTAGAAAGCTTCTTCACAGAAAAGGAAGCAATCAATAATGTGAAGAGAGAACCTACAGAATGGGAGAAAATGTTTACCACATGCATCTCAGATAGAGCATTAATACAAAGAACTAAAAAAAAAAAAACTTAACACCCCCAAATAAATAAATAAATAAATAACCCAATCAATAAATAGACTAAGGACCTGAATAGACATTTCACAGAAAAAATACAATTGATAAACAAACATATGGAAAAAAATGTTCCATATCTCTAGAAATTAGAGAAATGCAAATCAAAACTACACTGAGATTTCATCTCACTCCAGTCAGAATGGCAATTATCAAGAACATAAGCAACAATTAATGTTGGCAAGGATGTGGGGGAAAAGGTACACTCATACATTGCTGGTGGGACTGCAAATTGGTGCACCACTATGGAAAGAGGTATAGAGATTCCTCAGAAAACTTGGAATGAAACCACCATTTGAGCCAGTTATCCCACTCCTCAGCATATATCCAAAGGACTCACAATCAGCATACTACAGTGATGCAGCCGCATCAATGCTTATAGCAGCACAATTCACACTAGCTAACCTATGGAACCAACCTAGGTGCCCTTCAACAGATGAAAAGATAAAAGAAAATGTGGTATATATACACAATAGAATACTACTCGACCTTAAGGAAGAATGAAATTATGGCATTTGCTGGTAAATGGATGGAGCTGGAGAATATCATGCTAAGCAAAATAAGCTAAAACCAAAAATCCAAAGGCTGAATGTTGTCTCTGATATGTGGCTCCTAATTCACAATAAGGTTGGGCGTGGCTAGGAAAGAATAATGTTTGGATTAGACAGAGGGGGGAGTCAAGGGAGGCCAAGGGATATGGAGGTAGGAAGGAATGTAGAATAAATTGGACATTATTACCCTATATTATTACCCTATGTGCATATATGATTACATTACATGTGTTACTCTATATCATGTACAAGCAGAAGAATGAGAAGTTATACTCTATTTATGTATGATGTGTCAAAATGCATTCTACGGTCATGTATAACTAATTAGAATTTTAAAAAGAATATATTCATAAAAAAAAAGAAAATCTAAACTCATGTTTGTTGTTGTTGTTGCTTATGTGTGGTCAGCATGGAAATGACTGGCAGGAGTGGAACTGGAAGAAATTATCAGTTCTCAGTTTTCAGCAGATATTATCTGTTTTAATTTACAAAAGCTTGAAGGTATAGGTAGATTTTATTTCAATTATCATCAAAAACTGCAAGAACAGAACCTATGTAAGATATTTTGATCTCTTCTTTAGTTATAAGTATTCTGAGGCAATTTAGAAAACATTATAAATTAAGATGGTAACATTAAAACTTGCTTGATGAGGTGAAAAAGAAGAGCTAGTTATAGCTTTTCATTTAAAAATACTTTGTAGTTATGGATAAAAATTGTTTTGTGTTAGGAAAATTTTTATTCAAATAAAAGTTTTTTTTTTTGTTTAAACAGCTCACCACATGTTTCCTTATTTATTAATTTCTAAAATCTCTAGATATTTTGGAGGTAGCTAGTGTTCATGCTGGCATTTTACCCACTTGTTTACAATTGTCATACAACAGGAATCAGATGTTAAGTGACTGGAGGGAGAGTTAGGAATCATCTTCGGCTTCAGGGCTGTGGGAGAAGAGCAGCAATTCTGCAGTCTTCTCATTTCTGTTGTCCCCTCCTGAACTCTCTAAAATTCAGTTATCTCATTCAACCATGAAACTGGCTTTGTGAGCAGTAGAGAATTCTAGTTCAGAAGAAGGTCCTCCTTATTCTAGCCTGTTAGCTTCTGTTGTCCTTGACTCACATGAGCCATGTGTCCACAAGGCAGTTCAGCACATCTAACCTGACACATTTCAAAGGATGCTTTGGTTTATTCCCAATTGTGGGTTCTTCCTGTTCATCTTCTTGTAAACTTTTCAAATCTCTTATTTCCTATTTTTATTTTTGTACATGCCCCAGGGGCTCAAAAAATTATATTTACCATTGCTAGAGTAGGCTAGGGAGTCTAGGCACACGATTGACCTTGGTTAAAGAATGTGTTTGCTTCACTTTTAGCTGTAGTTTAACTCACAGAGAAACTCGATCTTAAATGTCCTCTGAGAGGACATTTTAAAAAAATGAACATTTGGTGTTTTTTTTTGTTTTAGATTTAAACAAAGGAATTTCTTGGTTTGAAAGAAAGATAAGTAATTTCTTGGTTTGAAAGAAAGATAAGTAATTTCTTGGTTTGAACGAAAGTACATTTGAGTGAAGTACTTTCATACATGGAAGAGTTTGTTAAAATCATGATCTGTGATTTTGAAATATTAAGATTAAAAATGAAATAATCAGGTCACTCACCTTTAAATAGAGTTTGTGAGGTCCAGGGTCTTAATCTGCAAATAACTGAGGAAATAATAGGTATGCACAGTGAAGCGGGTTTCTATGATAATCCAAACAAGGTTCCTTTCCCTATTGCTAGCGAATACAAAGTAGCACTGTGTATCCCAGAGACCAACGATAACCCAGGGCATTGCCAAAATAAACATTATGTTGAAACTTGGACTTTGTAAGTGAATATTCCAGTCAGGACTTAACCCTGAAACCCTAAGCATGATATATCATACAGGGTCCTGGATATTCACATTCAAGGTTATTGCAAAAACTTGCTACCACGGAAAAAATAAATCTTCGAAACTATTTTTAAAAACCTTACAAAATAATTGCTTTTCATTCCTTTCACCAAAAGACATGTGACCATTTAATTAACACATGTATTGTTTTTTATTATAGCATACTTATTGAGATTTAAAATTTATTATTTGTAAACAATATGATTGTTTAGGAAAAAAAATTCACAAGAACTGAAAGACAAGCCTTAGAATTAATAAATGAATTTAGTTAGATTGCTGGATACAAGTTCATTAGAAAACATGTTTCTATACACCCACAGAAACAAATATGAAATATAATTTCCACTAGAGAGATGCAAAGTCAGCAGCCAGTAGAATGAGTCTAAATGGGGCTGCTGATTAACCTGAGCCATGGGAAGGACTGAGAAATGAGATAGTGGTACGCCACTGCACAGGAAAAGCACAGGCAGAAAGAATGGAAGATGGTATGGCAAAGTTTTTGACAGGGAGTACAAATGTCTGATCCAAATACTAGAACTGACCAGGAATCAGCTGTGAATATTGCATCTTTTCAATGATGTATTTGGTTTCCCCATCTTGGGTGCCAAGAATAGTTAAATAATATATCCCATTCATGAGGCCTTTCCTAGAGCAGGGGTTTGTAAACTACAAATCAGTGAGTCAAAACTAGCCTGCTGCCTGTTTTCATAAATAATGTCATATTGGATTAAAGTCTCACAATTAGTTATAGCCTATCTGCTTTTGGACCACAACAGAGTGGAATAGTTGCAACAGACACTATATTTAGCCTGCAAGGCCTGAAATATTTACTAGCTGGTCCTATACAGAAAACGTTATTCTGGTCTGATAAATACAACCACAGTGTCCAGTTGGCTTTGGGAAGTAGGGGTGATTTTATTTGGGACTAAAGAGTGGGCTTCAGCGCTAGGAATCCAATACTTGTATGCAACTGTGCTGAGTTCTGCCCCTGGGTGTGCAAAGAATATAAACCCTCTCTAAACAACGTTTGGATATGTGTTGCTGAGAAACAAGCACGCTATGAAGTTTTCCAGCTGAGCTGTTTCAGCAACCACAGGGCTTCTGTAGTGTTGGCTGGTGACATGGAATACTCTTTCAAACAAAATACCCTATAGTTTCATAACATGGAAATTTGCTGGTGACCAGCCAGTAGAAAACGGCTATAATTGTAAAGGAGCAAAAGAGTGCAGAAGGATATTAGGGCCAGGACAGGGAAAGTTAAGATGGAGCAATTATCATTTTTTCCAGAAGGAGAATATGGAGTCTGTTACAAGCCAGTATTCCTCTTCTAATGATGATAGAATCACATCCACATGATATTTTCTGCCAAGAAAATAATACTAAATATAAGATAATAAACAGTGGAAGCTTCTGACTATCTGAAGGCCTTTTCACATGCTAAGTATTTGTATGTCAACTGTTTATTACAGCAACAAAATACTATCAATTCTCATTAGAACCAAGGCTAATGACCCCATTTATTTCATAAACCCACAGAGTGTACTTTGTCAGTTGATAAGTGAATAGATAAAGTGAAATGGAAAATTTAAACTATTTCACTTCTGGCAGTATATATACACACTGTGCATGCTGTCAAATATGGAGGAAATAGAATCTGCTTTGGACCTCAGGCTACCATGCTCTTTTTTCTTTATTATTAAAATTATTAGAGGTGTACTCTAAATAGAATAAATAAACTGCATATAACGTCTTGCTGTCTACTCCTCATTCAGTTCACTTTTTGCAATATGGGTTAAAAGAATAAGCAGCCTACATGAACTCTCTTAATTATCACCATTAACTCCCTAATTGCTTAACTGGATGACATCTTCTCAATTCACCACTGGCTTCCTAGACACTATATAAGGCTTGCAGTTATCTGAACACTGAGAAAACTCCTTTTTGGCTTCCATCTATGATTCTTTCCTTACACCCATGTGTGATTCTAACTTCAGTCTCTTTTCTTTAGTTAGTGACTTCATCTACTTCCATGGGTTCATGAATCACCTTTGTGTGGATTGTTTCTTAGTTTGCTGGTCTCAGTTTTCTAATGCTTATTAATAATATCCAAACTGTATCACAGTGATTGTATCATTTCCCCCCTATTTCTCTTCTCCTTTTAGATGCTAAATCTTGTTTATTTCTGAGTCGCCCTTGTTTATGCATTCCTCATCTTTGCTGCCTTACTACCATGTCTGTGACTCCAGCCCCATTCCAGCCCCTATGAACTCACTCACACCTTGAAGATTGTACCAGAGGCTTAACTGACATCTGAGCCTTTGGACTCCTGCATCCCCTCCTAACCTACTTTTCCAGCTTACTCACTTTGTATATCACCTCTAAGTTGTTAAACCCTACACAAAATCTCAACATTATTCTTTTAAGGAAGACACCAAATTAATAACAGCATCCCAATATCAATTATTTGAAACCCTTAGAAATTTGGTTCTATGATAACTTCTTTAGACTTATTTTTTCTCCTTTCTTTTGCATACTCTACCATCTGGGAAAAATCACATAACTTGTTGGTCCTCAAAATTGGCTATAGTTTCTCCTACCATTATATTTCTTTCTTAAATATTTTTCTTTTGTTTTTCCAATTTTTGAAATATTAGTGAATTGTATATCTCTTCTTCACATTCCATTCCAAAGGTTTCATTTTCAAACATTTTTTTTTTTTTTTATAATCCATAAGTGCTTTCACTCTTGAGATGAAATGCCATGTGATTCTTCCATCCTTGAAATTTATATAGCTCCTTTGGGGAGAACATTGATTATTTCCCAGTATTATGATCATTGCATATTACCTATTATCTTTTACTCCATCTAATAGATTCAAAGTTCCTTAACGATAAGGCCAAAATAATATTAATTTTCATATTTGATTAACACAAAATTGTACAAATATTTATTGAATTCAGTTGTATACATATAATGACTTTGTAGGAAAATTGCTGAATTCTACAATATGTCTAAACACATATACCCTTAGCCAACTTTTACCATGTTGGCTTGGCATAAGAGACAACAATCGTTTTGGCAGCAGACTATTTAAAGAATTATTTTTATTTGTATATCTGTTGAATTTTGAACAAAATGATAATATTAGATGTAATAAATCCTTTGACAATTCATTGAAATTAAAAATAAACTTCTATGTAGGCTCTGTGTTAGTCTGTTTTCTGTTACTATAATAAAATACCTGAGGTAAATTATAATGAGAGATTTATTTTGGTTCAGAGTTTTGAATGTTCTAGTTTATGATCAATTAGTTCCATTGCCTTGGGTCTGTGGTGAAGCAGTTCATCATAGAAGGAGCATGTGGTGAAGCAAAACCAATCACATCACAAGCTGGGGAGAAAGTAAAGGAAAAGGCCACAATTCTTTCAAAGGCATAACCTCTCTGACCCAGTCAGTACCTCCTGAAAAATCCCACTCAACCACTCTATCATCTCATAGTAATGCTATCCTGGGGACCAAGATTTTTACACACAGGCCTTTAGGGAACCTCCCAGATCCAAAGAATAGCAGCCTTCTGTTTCAGAACTGATCTAACATAGACAGTAATTCAAATCTAGTTTGAGAATCAAAACAAGGCAAATCTATGCAAGTTTTACCCCCGCTAGGATTTATAGAGAAACCTAGAAGAGATGCTACCTTAGAACCTTCTGGTAGAAGCAAGGAAAAAATGTTCACTAAGGTCAGATGGGTCTTATCTATACTCCAGGGTCAGCTTCCTCCTCCTCCTCTCCTCCTCCTCCTCCTCCTCCTCCTCCTCCTCCTCCTCCTCCTCCTCCTCTTCTTCTTCTTCTTCTTCTTCTTCTTCTTCTTCTTCATCTTCATACTGAAGATTGAACTCAAGGGCACTTACCCACTGAACATCATATCCCCATCCCTTTTTTTCATTTTTCTTTTTTTTCATTTTTTTTTTTTTTTTTTTTTAGAGAAAGGGTCTCATTGATTTTCTTAGCACCTTGTCAAGTTGCTGGGGCTGGTTTTGAACTCAGGATCCTCCTGTCTCAGCCACCTGAGCCACTGGGATTACAGGTGTACGCCACTGCGACTGGTCCTACTGTACTTCTTCATTTTCTATTGTCCTATGCATCGTGAATATTGTTACCAAGATAATTTTCCTAAAGTTTCACTAGGTTGACAAGAACAGTCTAATATCTCATATGGGTAGCACCTTATGGCTTTAAAAATGCCATAGGAGTAAGAGTATCTTGATTTGTTCATTTAGTTAGTTCATAAATATTCAAACATTATGTGCTATGCATTATGCTAGCCCTAAATATTCAAAAATTAATAATTTTGGTTAGTTCTTTCAAGAACTTCATTTAAAAGTGATAGTTCAATAGAAAAATAAAGCAAGAGGTTCTGAAAGTTTACAAAAATCTACCACAGAAATTAAAACCATTCTTGTACAACTGGACACTCATTCCCTTGTTTTTAGGTGGTAGTCACTATAATTACTACCATTATTATTGTCCAGAGGTTTGTATTCACTCATTCTACAAAAATTTACTACAAGACACTGTTACAGGTCCTGAAGTAATAAACAAAATAATGTAGGAAAAAATCCTCCTTTTATGAAATTTATAATCTATTGGAGTGAGAGGACAGAAAATAAGAAAATATCTAAGCCAATTATATGATGTTTTGGAAGCATTTCTTTAATATTTATTTAAATATTGTGCCTTTTTAAAATATAGGTTATTCTTTCTGCCTTTAGTTTCTCTTAGTCCTTTGCTTTCTTGGAGAAAAACTGTTCAGTGTGATCCCAGAAAATCTGACCCTACAGGATCTGCTTAGTTGGTTTCAGATCTCACACTTCTGTCCCTTCAACAAGGATGAGGGGTTTGGATTGGGTGTGGGTGGACTGTATTTTATGAGTGAGATTCACAGACTCTAGATAAACATAATACAGAGCTTGATTAATCCACTTGCAAGGAGAGGCAGAAGGCCATTCTACAGAGAGAAAGAATGAGATGGGACTTGAAAAAATATATAGATTTGAGACCAGGGGCCCCAGAGAATGCAAATGTCCCTCATGAAGCCCTGGAGTTCTTTCCCTTATATCCCATCATTCCATGAGTGAAATTATCTTTTTTTTGCTTATAATATTTTTATTATACTTGTGCTACTTTAAAACAAGTAATCCACAAATAAGTTTTGTGATTTAAAAATATATATAAAAATAATTTCAGAAACATTCCAACACTTTCTCAACTGTATATAGCACTGTTCAACAGGAATGGATACTGTCCACTTCATCTAGACCATTTATCTGGGCTGATGTCAACCTGAGCCCTGCAGACAATTACGTCAAGGGTGCACACTGCCTTCTCTCTATGAGTTTCATGCTGCCACCAGCAATTGCAGAAATTAATATGATAAATTAATATCTACTAAAAATGCTTTACCTCCTAGAGCAGTATGGAAAGAGGGAGCTAAAAATCATGCTTCCAAATAAGGTCAGGTTCCTTCGGGTAGGATCACCAGGATCAGTCTATACTATGGATGAAAGGAGGCTGAGAAGGAAAGGCCATTCTAAGGTCAGGTCTGACTGTTGAGAGAACTTGGAGAGAGCTGTATTGAAGAGTTCATTCTTTGGGTTGTGAGTAGCTAATAAATGAAGCAATAAAAGCAATTGAAGGGAGATGCAGAGTCTTTGAAATACCTCTGACAAAGTGCTTTGAGGGAAGATTTTTTTTATTATTATTATTTTGAATTCTGAGGCTGTGGAAAACTACTGGAAGCTGGTGATAGCAAGTAATGTGATCTTCTGGGCATAGGGCAAAACCTGAAGCAAGGAAAGAAGGAAGACTTCAGCTCAGGTCAGAGATTACTGGAGTCTCAGCTAGGTTTATGGCTGCGAGGCAAAGGAAATAGTGTTGTGTTGGGGCATGAGAACAACTCCAAGTTTTAACAAGTGATTTAAGGGTGAAAAGCAGTGAGAGAGAAAACAGACCTTCTCTTTGAGATGTGGATTACACAAAGATATAGCATTTTTCTTTTCAAGTTTTTCAAGGAGGGAGATTGTCTAAGTCAAATGCTTGGAAGTCTGACAATCCCATTAACAGCTTGTGTTCAGCACATCTAATTCAGCAGTGAAAGACAGCAGTTCTCACAAATCATTCTTCTACAAATAACCAGGACTATAGCCAAAGAAGAGAGGGAAATGAAAGAAAAGGAACACATTATAAAGTGTTTGTGAAGGACAGTTTTTTAAATAACTAAACATGATGAAGAGTATTTTTATAAATGATGAAAGAAGCAATTTTGTAACAAAAATTCAACTTCTGTTGAATTAGGTTTCCTGACTTCTTTATTATAATTATTTGTGCATCTTAATTGTACAAATAAATGGGTTTCATTGTGACATTTCCATATATGATTATAATGTGCCCACTATCCTCTCTAATGCTCTCTTCCCCGGATCTATTCTCCTTCCCTAACAGATACCTTTCCACTTTTATGTCATCTTTTAAAAATTTTTTATTTAAAAACATTTTTCTCTAATCTCACATATAAGATGATATGTTTTTCCAGTGCTTGCAGAAATGTAATTGTTCATTTAGCCGTGTTGATCTTTTTATGTCTGGATAAAAGCCACTTTCTCTTATCTGTCTTTGAAAATTTGATCTTAAAGTTGAAAATGAACTCAATCTATTTTCCACCCTCAAACAGGAAGTATTTCAAAAGTCTGGTTTTTAGGTTCATTATAAAACCTGAATTTAATTGTGAATAAAATAAACATTATTCGTGATCTCAAGAGCATGCTTACAGTATACTAGGCAAATCTGATTTTATTAAACAAATACCAAAAATACATTATAAGCTAGATGTGTGCCATAAAAATAATAGGGTGCTGTGAGAAAGTGTGAAGGGTATAATTAGAATTAGAGGCCAGGAAAGGGTGGAAGACAAACATTTGATCTGGGATCTACTGGATAAAAAGGGAATAGAAGTAGGGAGAGACAGATTAGGACTGAGAGTTATAGAATTATTTTTTTCCTGCTAGAAAGGAAGAGAAAGCTTTGGTGTTTAGGCCCCATTTTTATGCAAGTAACATATTATTAATAAAATAGAATTTAAGGCCCTGGGAATTTAAGCAATTAGTCAATGGAACGCAATAAATAATTGGTAGAAAAGGAATTAGAGGTATTTTGCATTCTGGTAGAACTTGCCTACTTTGCTTTTTTATTGTCTTTCAGTATCTCCAAGTCACCTCAAGACATCCTGGCGTGCTTATTGGTCTCAAATAGACTGATTATGTTTTGTATAAAATCAGAAATAAGGTCTTTATATAAACTAGATTAAAGAAGAACAAGGATCTAATATGCATCCTCAGTAGTTTTATTTTAATGTTTCATTAAAATATTAATTTTATTTAAACTAATGAATTTATGAAGGTTTTAAAAAATAGCAACACAAGATTCATGCAACAAACCAAAGCTACTATTTCAGTCCACCAGTTGCTTGCACATTACAGCTGGTTTTCTTCCTTTCTTTTTCTTATCTTCATATTTCTTAATACTTGCTACTTGGATTTATTTTGATCTTAGGCATTTATGCTACAGATGTCATGTAAACTCTACAATATATTGTTAGAGCTTTTGCTTTAAGCAATGCATTCATAAGAATGGTACTTCCCTCAAGAGGACAGAAATTGGTTGTGAAATTGGTGGTGAAAAATTCTTAGGTATTATAATGTTTGTGTTCCTGTAAAGCTCAACCCTACTTTATATAATCTCACTTTGTAAAATTTAATTTCTCCTGTTGAGTTTTCTTGGGTGTTACAAGAGAGACATTGAGTCCCTGGAAAATACACAAAATGTATATGAGGTCAATGCTATAAAACTATGTTGAGCATATTGCTTTTTCTTTTGTTTAATCTTGAAGGCATATTGCAAGAGTTCACTTACTTCTGTCTATTGGTCAGCACTAGATATCTTGGAGATGTTTTGTGCTTGATCCTTAATGTTTTTGTGTGTGACAGGTTTAGAGAATTAAACAAAAATAGTTTTATTGGGAGTTATCCCACAGTTATTTAGAAGAATTATTCAAGTCTCAACAAGTTATTTGGTCCATCAATAAGTCAAGTTCTAGTATAATAATGTCAACAATAACCAAATGGATATCTAGCCACTCATAATTACAAGTTATTCTCTTATGAAACAAAAGTTAAATAATAAGTTCCCTAAAAATAGTTCTTGAGACATTTAATTTTAAAATTATAATACTTTTGTAAAACTTACGTTTGGGAAGCTGTCACTGTATTTATATGTTACTACTTTAAATATTGATCTTAAACATTACTATATGTAAGTAAATAAGTGACATTAAAATTTGCTCAGAAATAATCGTGCAGTTACAAAATTAAGTTACATGATAATAGTTTTTTAGTTTTTCCAATTTAACTTTCAACATTGAAAAAGTTATTCTAACTCCTGCATTGTACAAAATATGTAGGCTCTATACATTTTTGTTTTAATGTATAAAGCCAGCTATAGAGACAACATATAGACAAATGCACAATATACTTTAAGTATAAAGATATATTTCATGAGAGAAGGTGGAGTGGTTAGGGGGAAAGACTCTCTAAAAAGTCTCCTTGGGAAAGGGAGATCAGTACAGGGAGGGAACCAGGGGGTGGAAGGCAGTGGGTGGATGGGGGCTTGCTGGGGAGTGATGTTGGCCAATTTAAATTGATATGCATGTATTAACACATAACAACAAACCCCATCATTATGTACAACTGTAATGCACCAATACAAATATGGAAAAAAATAAAATTAAAAATGTCTTCTTGGGGATAATCATACAGGTTGAGAATATGATTTAAACTATCATATATATTTTAAAGAAATGAAAAGGAGAAAAAAATAAATGGAAAGGATAAATAGTTCATTTATGAATATCTTCCTATTCACCATTTCTGATGCTCTTGGTTCTTTGAGGAGGATCTGATGTTCCCAGCTATTTCCTGCTGGAAGAAGATGGGGAGGTAACTGACTTGAGGTAACTTGGTCCTTTGAGTTCTTGGCCTCTACAGGATTCTGTAGGTGAAAACTGGCTCATTTTAGTACTTGCTGCTGAATGCCTTTCAGCATTTAGCTTCCTCTGCTGTTGTAAGTCATGTTCCATTTCTCCTGCTGCTTTCTATTTCTCCAAAATTGTTGAAATGTTATGTATACTGAGAATTCCTCTGTTCACTGGTTACCTTGGGTTTATAACACTTTATTCTGCACGTTGTAATGAGAGATGGATGAAATAAGGTCATATGCCCAATTATTATGTTCAGTAGAAATTCATGAAGCCTTTTTAATGGATATAAATTTGATCTCTCAACTATGTGTATTTAACCAGATACTTTCCCTAGCTTCCTTCCCCATAGTAAGCACTTTAAACATGCTTAAGTTCTTTTGAATTTCTGTTGTAAAATGAGTCTTCTAATTTATTTGGATCCCAGATATAAAGAATACAGTTTATATTTCTGTGAGAGAAAGATTTACATTTAGACTGAAACCAAACTTGCCTCGAGCACTACTGTAATAAACAAATGCTTTGGTTTCTATGGCTTCTCCTATAGCTGACATTTAGGGATTATACCTTCTAGGTCCCAGGACCAGGGTGATATATGCCAGAGAAGGCAATAAAACAAAACATAATAAAAAAATGCTAGAGAATTAGAGTCAAAAAACTGTGCTTTTATTATTCTACAATGACTAGATGGTTGAGTGAAACTATGCCTGAATAAAAATGAATTTTCTCTCCAGAGTAATTCATAAGAAAACCAGCAGGGAACAACCATTATACAGCAGCCTGGGTGGGTGCAAAAGCCCTTGTGCCAGCTCACCATGCAAAACTCTCACAATGGCTAGGATGGGCTACCTTCACATGGTGCCACATGGAAAAGAAGGTCTCACAAACCTTTTCTTGGCATCATGATATATGCCTAATTGTTCTTGTGTAATCTTATGATCTCCAAATTTTCTAATTGGTAAGTTGAAGGTAGAATGGAAAGTAGTTTATTTTAATAAAAACAATATTCTCTTAGCTTAGATGTGATAAAAATTATGGAAGGTTATTGTTTTGGACTGAGCTCTAGCAGACGGCTCCAACAGACCAGACCAAATCAAAATGGTATCATTCATGCAAAAGGCCACACAATCAAACGGAAACTTTAAGTAAGCAGATAGCAAAACAGACAAGTTTTTTTTCCCCTGAAAACTGTGAGATTCCAATTTACCTTCATCAGCATAAATAAGAAAGTCCCTTTTGATTGATCCTTTACAAAAAAAAAAATGAACTGGAATAACCTAATGTTAACCAGGTTTCCCCCCAACTTGTTCTATTTTCTTGTTTTCAACTTGAAAAACTGATCCTTCGGCTTATTGCCCAGTGTCAGGTCTCATTCTGCTGTATGCAGTGGGGGCTGACACTATACATGAATCACAAATAAAAGCCAATTAGGTCTATAACTAAATTTTTAGTATTTTTTTTCTTTTAATAGAGGCATGCAAAATAATAAAGATTCCATAGCAGGAATTTCACAGCTTATATACATAGTCTAATCTTGATCCAAATACAGTAATCATTTTAGAAATTTTAACAATTGACAATGTTTTCATTTATTATACAGTCAATATTGTTCATATTTCAATATTGCTAGTTGTTTTATCATATCTTTGTTGATTTGTTTTTCTCTCCAGTCCAGGTTCAGCTCAGGATCACATTTTTCATTTAGTTACAATGATGCTTTATCTCTTTTAATATAGAGAGGAATTTCCTAAATTTTCATTGTCATTCAAAGCATTGACAATTTTGAAGAAGAAAGGTCAGGTATTTTTAGAATATTCTTCAAACAACCATTACCTTTTGAGAATAAATTCAGTTTGGGAATATCTGTTTAAATTGCAAATGTATCTTTAGTGTTTTTGTGACTGTGTTTATGAGAGATTGGCTAGATTTTAGTCAGTTTTTTTCTCTGCTGTGACTTAAAGACCCAACTAGCAAAATTGTAGAGGAGGAAAAGTTTATTTGAGGGCTCATGGTTTCAGAGGTCTTAGTCCACAGAAGGCTGGCTCCATTCCTCAGGGATCAAGGTGACACGGAGCATCATGGCAGGAGAGTATATCAGAAGGAAGCAGCACACATCAGAAAGCAGAGAGAGAGAGACTTCAATCCACAGATACAAATATATACCCAAAGCCATGCCCCAATCCCCACCTCCTTCAGCCAGACTCTACCACTTCAGTTACCACTCAGTTAATCCCTATCAGGAGGATTAAACCATTGGTTGGGTCAAGACTGACTGGGTCAATCCAATAATTTCTCCTCTGAACCTTCTTGCATTGTTTCACAGGTTAGCTTTTGGGGAATACCTCAGATCCAAACCATAACAGCCTATAATTTTCCATTCTTGAAGAAGGTTTGTCAACATTTAATATTAAGATTATGCTTCCAAAGTTGGAAGTGTTTCTTCATCTTTCAGATGATAGAAAGTTTAAGACTTAATTAAATATAGATTCTATTTAATAGAAACAGGATTATATAGATGATCTATTTCTTGTGTCATATTTGGTGAATTGCTTTACAACCAAATGTTTTTCTGAGAAATTTTTATCTCCCCTGACACTTCACTTTTTACAGTCTTCTCAGCCACTTTACTTACAGATTAGAACATTCTTTAAAAAGAAAAATGGCAGGAAATTTGTCTTAATGGATTTTCTTCTTTCATTTTCTTAGTTGCTAAAATATTTTTTTTCTTGGATTTTTTTTTTAATTTTAGCTTTTAGAGTTGCTTGTGCTGAGAGGGTTGGTCTGATAGGACAGAATTTGATGTCAATCAAGGTTGTTATACAAAACAATTTCTGTGCATTATTTCTGACTAGCAAAGTAATATGTATTTTGTGGAAATTTGGAGATTCAGGATGTATAAAGAAACATTAAAGAAAAATCTTCCAGGACTTTATACGTCATCATCTTCACCTTGTTAATTCCTAAACATATTTGTTTTCAGCCTAATTAACTTCCATCATTTATACTATTAAATGCCATTCACAGCATCTTGGTTATTGTTCACCCTTTTCACAATGTGCTGCTATATATTTTTGTCTTTATTTGATAAGCAGTTTTCTCTCTCATTAAGTTATTAGTTTCACTGTGGCGAGGACCATGGCTGCTCATCTTTGTAAACCTAGGACATAGTAGATATGTGACTTCATAAAATGTGTTTTACTGGCACTATTTCTTCTTTACATATATGTATTTTCATTTAAAATTCTATTATATGTATAAGTTTCATATGCAATTTTGTAGTTTCCATATATTTTAAATTTGTAAGCATATAAACCTTTATCTGTATGAAGATTTGTTTCTCATATTAGCTCCGTCACCAATTCTATTTTTTTTTTTTTTTTTGTTACTGGAGATTGAGCTTAGGGACACTCAACCTCTGAGACACATCCCCAGCCTTTTTTGTATTTTACTTAGAGACAGGGCCTCACTGAGTTGCCTAACACCTGCTAAATTGCTTCGGCTGGTTTTGAACTTGCAATCTGCCTGCCTCAGCCTCCTGAGTCTCTGGGATTACAGGTGTGCAGTGCCATACCTGGCTCAGTGGCCATTGTTTTTTTTTTTTACTTTGAAAATGTCAATTAATGTTTTTTAGCAATTTCCTCAGCTGTAAAGTAAGGAAAGGAAGACTCTTTAACTACTGTTTCTGATTATTTTTTAAAGTAAATGAGATCATAGATCTACAAAGAACTTATGGTATAAAAGTTATTGGACCCCAAATGGCTAAACAATGATACCTCTAACTCTTCTCATGTTGATGGTCAACAAAAAGTGTAATTGGGTTATATGATATGAAGTCCTTGTTTACTTCAGATTTCCAAGGAAATTTCCTTCCTCACCACAGATGGAAAAACTCTTCACACAAAGAATATTTATATCATGGCAAAGTGATATCTGTCATGGAACCATTGAATAGGGGGGAAAACCAATATAGAGCTAAAACAAGAGGCAGCCATTTCTATTATAGCAAAGCAGACAATTAGCTTTTTAAAGCACTTTGGAAGGAGGTAAACACATCTGCAAAAACGTAATAAATAATTGCTTCTAAGCAAATTCCTGAAAAAAATAATTGTAATTATTAATAAAGGATAAGAAGGGGAAAAGCTATCCCACTTTAGAAGATTTGAAACAAAAGCACTGTGAGAGAAACAGAAAAACTCAGATGAGACCCGATCATTTTTTCTGGTGCAGAATTTATTTATTTTTTCTGGTGCTAGATTATTGTCAGGTGATAAAAGACTCATCTGTGCATGCATATTAAATTATTTTATTATCTCTGTTATAATAAGTATATGGCAGCATTATCAACTTGAAATATTGCTTCAAGAATTTCCACAAATATTTATGTTTCCATAATCAATTTCTGAGATTGAAATTCTAATCTTCAAATATTACTCTATATGACACCTGGGATAGTTGGGTTTTTGTTAACCATTAGAGTCAAGGTTTTGGTGGGCAGAATTTGCAAAGCTAGTTGCACGGCATCATCTACAGAATGCTACAGAAGTCATTTTTTCCCAATGAAGTTCACATTTTTCTTTTGAAGAAGAAAGGTATAAAGTATGACAAGATTCCAAGGTATCAGTATAACTCAGAGACAAACTAGAATCTGTGTTTTAACAATAGAATTTGTACTATCCTGGTCAGGGGAGAAAACTAGCATTTTCTAGTAAGGAAAATTTTGTTATGCTAAGTTTCTAAGCTTCTTTTGCTTGAAAAAAATTGAAAAACTCAGTGAACTAATATCAGAGAATTTGGCAATTAATATATTGCCCACATGTTTGTGTTTTTAAGTTGTCTCTGGAAAATTGTCCATTTAATCAACAGATTGAGAAAATAGAGATTTAGTCCAGAGCTAAATTGGAGTAGGTTAGGAGTTGGGAGAAGCTGAATCACTCATTACTTTTTGGCTTCTCCAATTATATCAATGATTATTAGTGACTAATGAAGCAATCACCTACCTCCTCTGTACCATTTGTGGAAACAGAAAATCCCCTGTCTTGAAATTGCTGTACTAAGGTGATTCCAGCTGCTAAAGATGCTAAGGGAACACAATTACTCATGTTCACTAATTGCTTATTAAATCAAATCAGCTTTATTACCATGGGAAACTGAGAAAGTTATGAGAAACCAAGAATGCCAAGGTAGTAAAATATGGAGGCCCATTTGCAACTGTGAATTACTCAGAACCCAAAGTAGACATTTTATTGCTGCTTGTTGCTATAATAAATCCTCACGTATGGATTTATTAATTTGAAGTTTGGGATGATTTGGAGTGTTGGCTGAGAATTGAATTGTCCTTCTATTGATTATGAAGATGAAGTTTGGAAAGCAATTTAGTATTCAAGCAATGAGGATAATATTTTTGAAACTCTAAGTCCCCTGCTGCCCATCTTTATTGATAAGTAATAAATTCTATTATTGCCTTTTTTGACCCAGAAAAAGAGAAGGATACAGGGGCAGGGATTTTCACATGTGAAGCAGAAGTAATAAAACCTTTAGACCACTGGGAAGAGTACAAGGAGAAGAGACAATGAATTCAAGGAAATGATGATCAAGAGGTGAGACTTGAGCAGTGATGTGCTGATAAATGTTTAACAATCACAGCATTTGCTACTTTCTTTAGTGTTAATTCCCACATCACAGATAATTTCAAGTTACCAATTTGATTTCATTGCATGGAGACCAGGAAAAATAAATGTACACAATAACCTGAAGGATGGAGATTATAGTTGTCTTTTTTACTAATGAAGTACCAACAAATTTAGTGAGGTTGTATTAAAATTGTTAGAGTATGATAAATTAGAATATTTACCTTTGTTTCTAAAAATATGACTAATTTAAACACAAATTCATATAGTTATCTTAAAATAATATCTATGTTTAATGTATGGTGGACAAAATCCCTAAAAATTTAACAGGTTACTTTTATGAGCTGGCTATAACACACCACTGAATCTTGAATTCTCTCTCTCTCTGAGCTGAACTCCTGGGAGAGAACAAAACACATGCAAATAAATTTGAAGAAATCCAAAAGTATTGGACCTTGAACTCTGATTTCTTAAGACTGATGAGATTATGGACTTTGCAGAGAAACCCTGAACTCAGAATGACATTATAAGCAACATGCTGAGCAGCATAAAACAGTAATTTTGAAGGAAGTGGATATCTGGGATGGTTTTCCTAAGTACACAAAAATTATTTATGGTATCCACAAGCTCTGTTTGACCAGATGGGGTGACAAGAAAATGTAGAGAAAACTGATAAAACAGAAGAGGCTGTGACTAGATGTTATGACAGGGAACACAGGTTTCATAGTGAGTGTTACTATAAAACCTTATAGACCAGATGGCAAGACTGGTTTAAGATGAATACTGGTTTAGGATGTTTAGTAACTAGTAGAACAAAACACATCATATGGCAGCCAGCATGGCGTGAAATGAGTCTGCAGATCAGTGACACCATTCCAACACCTGCATAGTTATTTGGATAAATCCTAAAAAGGAAAGGTAGACTAGAACACCTGTAAGCCATTAAGAAAAAAAGTCTTGAAGGCAGTTACATTTTGAGTTGATTGAATAGTTTCCTTGAATAAAGTTAATTAAAAAATATAAGATGTCTTCCAGGAGCAAGAAGACAAGAAGAACTCAAAGAAAAACATTATGTTTTTGAGGTACATCAGATTCTCTAGATGACTATATTTATTCTATGTTTGTAAATGAATAAATTAAGATTTGATAAGGTTAAGAATGATGTTGAGCTCATAAAATGAACTGGGGAATATTATTTGCTCCTCTGCTTTTTGGAAAAATGTATATAATGTCATCACTATTTATTCCTCAAAAATCTAATAAAATTCACCAGTACAGTTATCTGAGCCTTGAGTTTTTATTCTGAGTATGTTTTTAGTCACAAGTTCAACTTTGTAGCTTAATTTGAAAAGAGATTTTTTTTTTTTTTTTAAAAATCATGATCTGTTATTGAATTCTATCAAAAGCCTTTTCTTCATCAATTGCAAGAGTATATCTTTCTTTTTTATTCTGTAGTAATTGACATTGGCAATCTGTATTTGGGGTAAAAATGGGAGTTCATAACCCACTTGAATCTAATGTATGAAATATGATATGTCAAGAGTTTTGTAATGTTTTGAACAACCAATAAAAATAAATAAATAAATAAATATAAATGATTATTTTTTAATTTTATATCAAACTTAGAAATCTGGAGTAAATCCAATTTGGTTTTAATTTTTTTTAACCATGACAGGTTTTTGATGATGTTTTATTTAGAAATTCTGAATGTTTATTTAGGAGTTTTGTATTTTTTGCTCATGAGAAAAGATGGCCTAGAATTTTTCCTCTTTTCTTCTTCTTTATCTTTTTTCCCTCCCTCCCTCCCTCCCTCCCTCCCTCCCTCCCTTCCTTCCTTCCTTCCTTTCTTTCTTTTATCCCCTTGTAATATACCCATTTCAGGTTTGGGATCAAGATTATGTTGACTGGGGCTGGGGATATAGCTCAGTTGGTAGAGTGCTTACCTCACATGTACAAGGCCCCGAGCTCAATCTCTAGCAGCCCCCTCTGCCCGCAAAAAAAAAAAAAAAAAAAAAAAAAAAAGTTAGAATCCTAAATAAGTGGAGAAACAACAATTTTCTGAAGACAGTATACTTCCCTTCTGAAAAGTAGTTAAGGTGGAGGTAAACTTTTTTTAATGTTTTTACTGATGCATTATAATTATACATAATATTCATTAGGACATTCCTACATATACATAATTGACCAATCTCCATTCCCCAGTACCCCCTATCCCCTGCTTTTCCTCTCTTCTTACCTCTTTCTTCTCCCTTTACTTTGCTGGTCTTCTTTTTTGAAATTTGTTCATTATAATTATGTGAAAAGCTGGACATGGTGATACATACTTGTAATTTTAGTAAATCTGGAGGCTGAGGCAGGAGGATGGCAAATTCAAACCAACTTCAGCAACTTAGCAAGACTATCTCAAATTAAAAATAAAAAGGGTTGTAGCTTGGTGATAGAGCACCCCTGGGATCAATCTCCAGAACTGCAAAAAAGCAAAACAAAAACAAAAAAAGCCACACACCCACACACCACATGCACAAAAGTTGGGTTTATTGTGCTATATTTGTACATGAGCATAGCAGAATTCAGTTGATTTCATTCCTCAGCACCTCTCCTTCCCCTCTCTTTCTCCTTCCCCTATTCTAATGGTATGGATAAATCTTAATCCTTTGCAAGGTAGAGAGGATTTGAAGGATAAGACTTTAGCAAAGGTGACTAGGTTCTCTTCCTTGTCAAACCATGAGCTCTACCGTTTGCCTTGTCCCCACCCTGACTTGAAAAGTCTGCTGAGCCTCCAGGTGCTTGTTGCTGCTCTCCTCCTGGCTTCCTCTTGACCTTGATGTTGGGTGGATCTTTGGGACACTGCTTATAAGTCAACAAATGCCTCTATGCTAAAAGCTGGGCCAAAATGCTGGATTCATTTCTGCACTTAGCTTCTCTTTGGGATCTTGGTCTTTCACATCCTCACTGATGCTTTCAGACTGATGGTTTTGAAATTGCATCAGCTATTCTAATTATTTTTGGTGGGAGCATTGATCTGATAAAAAACCTTTCTGCCATATGTGCAGGTAGAGAGTGTCCAAAGTCATCTTTAGGTGGGAAAAACTTAGTCATACCCCTGAAAGTAACATCTGCTCTATCAGAATGACAGATGAGTCACAAGTGACTCACCAGGTTAGGATGTGTCTATCCAAGAATTTTCAAAGGAGGCTGGGGACACTGGGGAACCCATAAGCCAGTTCTGAGCTGCTTAACTCTAGGCTGCCCTTTTATGAGAGGAAGGAACCCTTATGTATTTAAGCTGCTGTGGCTGAATCTTTGCTCCTAGCAGCTAAACAAAGTCCTTATATGTTTCAGAAGAGAATAGGAGAGACAGACTTATTTGAAAACTAATCATAACTATAATTTTGGATAAATAAATGTAATACATCTTTATATTCCACGGTTTAGATTATTGAAACAATTTACTTTAAGAGGTAAGACAATGAAATTATAACAAGACTTGAAAAGAGTTTAAATCCATACAAGAATGACAGATATCAGTTGTTTTAGTAAGGTTTTTCACTGCTGTGACTAAAAAACCCTACAAGAACAACTGTGGAGGAGAAAAAGTTTATTTGGGGGATCATGGTTTCAGAGGTCTCAATCCATAGATAGATAGCTACATTCCTCAGGGATTCAGGTGAGGCAGAACATCAGGTAGAAGAGTGTGGCAGAGGGAAGCAGCTCACATGATGATCAGGAATCAGAGAGAAACTCCACTCTCCAAATACAAAATATATACCCCAGACGTACACTCCCAATCACCCACTTCCTCCAGCCCTACCCTACCAGCCTTCAGTTACCACCTACGAGAATAATTTGCTGATTGGGTTAAGGCTCTTATAACCCAATAATTTCTATTCTAAACCTTCTTGCATTGTCTCACACATGAGCTTTTGGGGGATAACTCACATCCAAAAATGTTGATTATATGTTATACACTAATATATTTTAGGTCAAATATGAGTAACCCTGTTCTTCCATATTAAATGCTAGTTGACTCAGCTATGCATCAGATTTATGTTGATTATTCTACCCAAAAGAAGGCAATTCTAGTTTTTTTTAAACTTGAGTATTCTTTTTACGAAGAGTAAAATAATATTTAAAAAATCATTTGCTAACATTATACAGATTTAATGCAAAATCCCAATGACATTCCTCATAGAAATAGAAAAAGCAATAATGAAATTCATTTGGAAAAATAAGAGAGCCAGAATAGCCAAAGTAATTATTAGCAAGAAGAGTGAAGCAGGAAGCATCACAATGCCAGACCTTAAACTATACTACACAGCCATAGTAATGAAAATGGTATGGAATTGGCACCAAAATAGACATGTAGACTAATGGTACGGAATAGAAGACATGGAGACAAACCCACATAAATACAGTTATCTCATACCAGACAAAAGTGCCAAAAACATTGGAGAAAATATAGCCTCTTCGACAAATGGTGCTGAAAAAACTGGAAATCCATATGCAGCAAAATAAAATTAAACCTCTATCTCTCACCCTGCCCAAAACACAACTCAAAGTGGATCAAGGGCTTAGGAATTATGCCAGATTCTCTGCACCTAATAGAAAAAAGAGCAGGCCCAAATCTTCATTATATCGGCTTAGGACCTAACTTACTTAACAAGACACCTAAAACACAAGAAGTAAGCTCAAGAATCAATAGATAGGATGGATTCAAACCAAAAAGCTTCTTCTCAGCAAAAGAAAAAAAAATTAATGAAGTGAAAAGAGAGCCTACAGAATGAGAGTAAATTTCTCTCTCTCTCTCTCTCTCACACACACACACACACACACACACACCACACCCATAAAATAGAGCACTAATCTCCAGGATATATAAAGAACTCAAAAAACTTAACACCAAAAAACCAAATAACCCAATCAATAAATGGGCTAAGGAACTGAACAGAGACATGAAGTTATATAATTGATCAACAAATTTATGAAAAAATGTTCAACATCTCTAGCAATTAGATAAATGCAAATGAAAACTACTTTAAGATTTCATCTCACTCTATTCCGAATGGCAATTATCAAACAATCAAGCAACAATAAGTGCTGGTGAGGGTGTGGGGAAAAAAGTACACTGATTCATTGCTGGTGGGATTACAAATGGTACAAACACTTTGGAAAGCAGTATGGAGATACGTTAGAAAACTTGGAATAGAACCACCAGTTGACCCAGTTATCCCACTTCTAGGTCTATATCCAAAGGACTTAAAAGCAGCATGCTACAGCAATGCAGCCACCTAAGTGTTTATAGCAGCTCAATTCACAATAGATGAAATGTGGAAACAGCCTAGATGCCCTTAAATAGATGAATGGATAAAGAAACTGTGTTATATAAACACATAATGGAATACTACTCAGACTTAAAGAAGAATAAAATTATGGTATTTATGGGTAAATGGACATAGTTGGAGAATAAGTGATATAAGCCAGTCCCAAAAATCCAAAAGCTAAATATTTTCTCTGATGTGGATACTGATCCTTAATGGATGGGCAAGGGAAGAATGGAGGAATTTTCATGGAGCAGAGGGGAGGGAGAGAGGGAAGTGGGAGTGTGTATGTGTGGGGGAGAGGGTAGAATGAGATAGACATTATTACTCCATATATGGGTATGATTGCACAGATGGTGTGACTCTACATCACATATAACCAGAGAAAAGAAAAGTTGTGCTCCATTCTGTAAAAAAAAATTAAATTAATAAAAGAATCAAATGCTTGAAAATACCAAAGAAAATATAACTATATTTGTTTATTTATATATGTATATATAAATATATAAATCTATCTATGTGTGTATATATACATATATATGTGTGTATGTATGGATGGATGGATATATATGTATATATGTGTACACACACACATACACACACAAAACCTCTACTTTGCTTTGCTCTAATAAATCACTTTGCCTTTTAAAGCTCTGGTTTTGAGAGCCACAGAGGAGAATTTTCCTTCATCCATAATCTTTCTGCCATAACTTCCAGAAAAGCTTCAGGGATATTAGTATTAGAGATTAGCCAGATGTGTTTGGTCACCCAGCTAAATTGTTTCCATTGCTCAATGTATCATACCTCTGCTTTATTGCTCACTAATGGGCTGAAGTTTTACATGTGAGTAAAAAGTCTATTTTGCCTGAATGCTAGGAATCAGCACTGAATAGAGTTGGCATATGATCTTCCTGGTTAACTTTTTAATTTTCATAGTGAAAGGGATTATCTGAAATTCAACTGAGAGTATGAGCAGAACAACTACTTTACAGGTGTACTCTTAAGAAAACCAGCAATGAAGTGTTTCAGAGTCATGTTAATGAAAAGAAGAGAGGAAAGCATGGAAGGACAGCTTATAATAAATCAGGCACTACCATCTAAAGTAGAAAAAAAGTGTATATTCCTAATTCTATAAGTGGGGGAGGATTTGCATTTATTTAACTGCATGTAGGAAGCCATCTCTTTGTCAACTTGTGGTCAACAGCATTTAATCAGGGGCCAATTATCCATAGTTAATGACAAATGGAGAATTTAATATGAGGCTCTGAATTTTTTTTCACATCATGCTCTATTTAATAGAGTTGACTGTATATTCCAGAATGGAGAATCTCCACTCCCACCCACACTGGAGGCTTCAGAGGAAAACTGGGGTTAATAATAGTTGAGTTCCAACAGAGAGAGTCATGAGACAAGCTGAGAACTTCCATATATCATATGACCTTATGGGACTTAGCTTTTGTTTTTTCACAATTACCTGGGAGGATAAGAACTCTTCTACCGTTATTGGCTATGGGTCTGTGACACTAGAATTCATGATCCCACTCAGCAAGCACCTTTCAAATACTTAATTTGTGCCAAGTTATATTTTAGACTTTGAAAAGAAAAAATAAAAGATATTGTGTGTGACTATCAATAGCTGTAGTAGACTGTGTCCTGTGTCATTATATATATATATATATATATATATATATATATATATATATATATATATATATATATATATCCACTTTTCCAGGCACCCACCTTATGTAAGGAGGATCCTTTCCTGCCCCATCCATGTTGGGTCTGGTCAATGAAATATTAACTGATCTGTAGTACATCAAATTTAAGCCGGCTTTAAATGTCCTGGCAAGTTCTGAATTGGTGTTTTGTACTCTTATCACCTACTCTACAAAGAACTTTGCCTCAAGTCACTGGCCCCGGAATGAGAGCACTCGGCATTCCTGAGCCCAGGCAAGGCTCACAGGCCAGGTGAGCCTGCTGGGATACCATCCGCTTTCAGACCTGTGAGTGACAAATATTTGCAGTTGTATGTCATTGAGGTTTTGTGGTTTCTTCTTGCTGTACGAGAAGCTGACTAATATCACCAGCTTAAAATCTAGTAGGAATAAAATGTCATCTTCTCACAAATAAGTTTAATGTAATGTAAAATGATTTCATGTTTAAAGCTTTTTAAAATCTTAATTTAGATTTGTGTGCTGCTACAATATTATTTAATTCCTCAATCCTTCTACCAGACTATTTTATCCACTTAATGGCTGAAGAACTTAAGATGCAGAGTATTTATTACTTGTCCCAAATTACCCAGGTACAGCAGGTAGACCCCTAATTAAATACTAAGACTTCTGAGTTTCTAATCCGAGCTCTAGGTTCATCCTACATAGCATTCTTCTGCCTTTGGGGTATATATTTTGGTTATTGTGTACTAAATCAGGCTTCTACATGCAAGCTCTTTGAGAAACTGACAATAGCTGAGGTAGGTAAAAGAAATTTATTTAAGACAAGATTGAATAGCTCAAGCAACCTGTGGAGAGCCTGAAAATTCAGGCCAGGGGCAGCCTGAAATGAATTCCAGATCACCCCAGATCCAAGCTTTTTTAAAAATTGCAAATATCAAGGTTAATTGTAGAAACTCAGCTCACCACTCATAAAAACATAAGAACATATTCGAGGAAAATGTATATAAGGTATAGGTATGGTAGTTTAAAAAACAACTTTCCTAGAAGGTCAAAGGAAAATATGTGATTTAACCCACTCTGAATATCTAAATAAGAAAATGAATCTTTTTTCCTTTTTAATGATAAGGTAAAAACTCTGAAGATACATTGTGAAAAGAATCTGACAATACTTCATTCTGACAATCTTGGAATTCTAAAATACCCCAGGGGTGCTGAATCTTTTCTACTATTAAAAAAATAAACCAAACAACTAAAGTTTTTTTCTTACAACTATAATATAACAAGTGTCTTCCCTGTTAACAAGCTGTCTCTTCTAAAAATAGTCTTACATATAATTTGATCAAGCTGGAGATCAGTGCACACATTCTAAAAGAATCACAGGGAAGAGAAGCTAAATCAGAGGCATGGAGATTTAATCAACCGATTATCTGCTGTAGCTCGTCATATTAGGCACTATGTAAATAATTAGCACGAATTTACAAACTTAGACTAAATTTCAAAGAAGCTCATGATAAATAGTTGGGATATCTTTGAGGTAACAGATTTGGATGCAAACAATTTTATGCTGAGTTGTATGTAATAGCAATTCAATTATGAAGTGCGATGGTATACTTTCTTCATTGATCTTGTGCTTGGGGTTTTCCTCTCCAGCTGTTAAAGGTAAAAATATTCCCAGCTGTGCCTGAACTTGGGGATTGTACCTCTAATCCTTGTGTGTGGCTCTTTGCTGGTCTTTGGGTAATTTCTTCACTCATGTGAACAACTCAGTTGACAAATAGAAGCAAAACCCTTCATGGCCCTGTGAGTTCTAATGGGTTTGAAATCCTTAACTACCACCTCTGTCTCCACAGCTCTGGGACACTCTCAGGCTTCACTTCGGTTTTCATCCTTATCTTGAGACTTAGACACCTTTGTCCAGACTGTAATCTCAGTGGGCAATCATGGTGATCACCCTATTTGTTTTCCTTTATCAGGAATCCCTGTTTTATGCTGTCTGCAGTCCATTATCTTAAGGAAAAAAAAAACACATTGTTTTATTTAGCTTATTTTTAAGTTATTTTGAGTCCCTGTTACTCCTTTTTGGCCCAAAGAAGGACATGATTATATGAATAATTTGTGCTACTATCTGTAACATCAGCTATGCAAACAAGGTATTTTTGTTTTTCTTTCTCCAAAGGTAATAGTGTTGTTTTTTTTTTAAGATCATTTTATTTATTTTTTTATTGGTTGTTCAAAACATTACAAAGCTCTTGACATATCATATTTCATACATTAGATTCAAGTGGGTTATGAACTCCCATTTTTACCCCAAATATAGATTGCAGAATCACATCGGTTACACATCCACATTTTTACATAATGCCATATTAGTAACTGTTGTATTCTACTACCTTTCCTATCCTCTACTATCCCCCCCTCTCCTCCCCTCCCATCTTCTCTCTCTACCCCATCTACTGTAATTCATTTCTTTCCTTGTTTTTTTTCCCATTCCCCTCATAACCTCTTATATGTAATTTAGTATAACAATGAGGGTCTCCTTCCATTTCCATGCAATTTCCCTTTTCTCTACCTTTCCCTCCCACCTCATGTCTCTGTTTAATGTTAATCTTTTCTTCCTGCTCTTCCTCCCTGCTCTGTTCTTAGTTGCTCTCATTATATCAAAGAAGACATTTGGCATTTGTTTTTTAGGGATTGGCTAGCTTCACTTAGCATAATCTGCTCTAGTGCCATCCATTTCCCTGCAAATTCCATGTTTTTGTCATTTTTTAGTGCTGCGTAATACTCCATTGTGTATGGCATTTTTAAGTTGTAAAAATGCATTATATGCAGCACTGAAAAAAATATAATTAATGATTATGCCCCAAAACAATGTGTAATTTAAGAGTCTGTGACTCTTTCAATTTTTTTTTTTTTAGCTCTCTAAGCAAACAACCCCTACTCCCAACTTTAAAAGTTTGCAAATATGGACAAATGTCACACAACTTTATTTAGCACATTTTTTCTACAGATGTGTTGTGTATGAGAGTAAGTCTCTGCTTGTAGTATATATGAAACTTATTACACAGAAGAGAACGAATACCCTTTCCTTCAGCTAGCAGAAGAGTTCCGGCAGAAGTACTTACACCCACAGCCTCCATTTCTTAAGTTTAATTACGATTCTCCTTATACATTCTATCACTAGCCTTGTTACATAGCTAACAAGGGGAAAGAAACTTGATTCCTCCATTCACAGCACTTTCAAGATTATTTAAATTATCTTCTGATGGATTAGAGATTATCAATATATTATAGATGTATTTTAGTTCAATGTGAAGGTAAAAGCTTCCTTTTGGCAAGGAAGTCATAACATGGCATTGAAATAGATTTTAATGACTTTGATAATGCTTAGTCTTTATGAATCTTTGACTGAAAGAACAGCAGCAACTCAGAAAACAGCATTGGTAGGGAGCACCAAGTGATTAGTCCTATAATATAATTTCTGCTGCTGTGGTTTATATGACAGTCACTTAAATTTCTTAGAATAATTTTACAAATGAGTAATCAGTTACATAAAGCCTGGGCCTCCAAATTTTGCAGTAATGACCTAGAGTACAATGCACAGGTCTCACGTTTGAACTCTAGTCATCTATTCCTCTTCCCAGAGAACAAATGATCTGAGAGGGCAAAGGAAATTTATCAGTATCTTGAGATGATGCCATAGGATCCACTTTGATTATTTCATACTCTTGGTAGACAGAAAGTTGAAATCTTTTGGTTGCAAGTAACAGAACTAATAACTTAAAGGGAATTGTACACAGAAGTACTAGAGTAACTCATGGAATCAATGGCAGCTGCAAGGCTAGGCTTGGGGAGGGGAATTTAATCAGGAAATAGGAAACTATGAAGCCTGAGTACATCTCCACTTCAGTCTCCATATATATTCTTGTACCTACACTGACTGCCTTTCTCTGCATGTAGTCTATGAAGGGAAGACAGCAATTCATAAGTGAATTTATACACTATTGGTCTATTAAAGGGAAAGGCAAATTGGGGGACCCAATTCTTAATTCCCAAAGGAAGACATATGAATGGTCAGCTTGGTTAGGACTGCATTTATGGTTCAATGAGGAGATTTTATTTCTATAGAGTCTGTCCCTGTGGGATACTCTGTTTTTCTGCTAACCTTACACCTGAAGTTGCCCCACAAGTGGAGTGATTGATAAAGTTTTGGAATTTCAAAGCAATAAGTACTAAATGCTAAGAAAATTAGTTCAAGACATTAATTAAGAAAACTTACAGAATACTGCAGCATATTCTCATGGTGGACAGTGAGAGCACAAGAATAGTCTACCAAAGTATGCACAGGTGAGAGTCAGGGAGTGGGGGTTACATGAAGATTTAAGAAATTTGTCTCAAGATCAGGGCCACTTTCTTTTAGTGTTTTGGACAACAACTTAGATACATTTACCAGTGCCTGAGGATGTTCAAGGCCCCAGCTGGGGTTCACATCTGCTGGAAAAATCCTGCAGTGGCTGAGTCAAAGGTGGTTAAAGCACTCTATGATTTTCAGAACACAGAAAGTAAGCAGAGGGAACTGGAGGACTCTAAAGTTAGCATCTGCAGAGGGAGCAGTTCCCAAAGAAAGGAAAAAAATCACCATGAAAGATGTCTAAACATTAAGGATCAGAAATGTTAATAGGAAGGGGTAAAATTACACTATCAGTTCAAAATGTTACTATAATGGGGTGGCTGTGTGGTGAGAACAAATGTTCCATTAAATGTGATTTTGGGCTTCACATTAGACCACAACTTCCAAACTGCTAAGGGTACCTAAAATCCATCCCTCCAGTGTCAGGATTCCGAAAACCCCACTGCTGAGGATATTTTGCAGTTTGGCAGCAGCCGATCTTTGTATCACACAGAGGTTTTGGAATTTAATTTCCAGGCTTAATGCTTTCCTGCTTTTTATTCTTCTAGTGACAAAAGTGTAATAATTGCAGCCTATTCCAAACCAAACTTTATTCTTGAGCTTCTGCATTTTATATAAAGGTTGAACCACTTATTAGAGAGACTGAAGGTCACCAGATGAAACAGAATAGATTTTATAGATGGGTAGAGAAACAGTCTCTTCATTATGCAATATCAATGGAAGGTTCAAATGTCCCCCTACTTCTGCCCCCAAGTCCACCTTGCTCTTTCTTGTTGTCTGAATGACTTTTCACTGCTTAAATGGTGGCTTTTTTTGTTATACTAAAAATACTATAGAGGATAAAACATCAGGCTTTTAGTGGTTATTACACTTTTATATGAATACATATCTGAGAGAGCCTTCTTTAAGTTAAAGGCATAACTACTACTAAGGATCCATCAGAATAACATGCCCACAAACAACTACTACCACATCTATCCAACTCTCTCAACTATGTGCACTGACTTTGCCCCTTCTGCTATTTATAGTTTTAACTATTTGTCCACTTGACACCAACAGGTGTTCCAAATACCATTCTTTTTTTGATGAATTATTCAGATTCCTCTATCATATTTCCCTTCTCTTTCGTTCACCATCAAATTCTCTCTCTTGGACTATTCCCGTATCTGATTTTCTTTAACAAAAGAAATAAGCTAACAACTCTCAGTATAAAACACTTAATCACATTTAAAACTTCATATAGAAAATATTTTACAAAAATATAAACTTTTTATATAAAATGGTATATTTCTACAAATTTGTAAAACTTGATTTTTTATGACTTAAAATAAATTGATGAGATTTAAGATATATATTAATATCTCTGAATATAACCCTAGTCTTCTTAATGCAGAAAACAAAGAGTAAAATATTTAATTGACTATGAGTGAATTAAATACATGGTTTATTTTATTTTCTGTAGCTTTTCTGTATGTATAGGTTTCTAGAATCTCATGTTCATTTCATCATTGATATAAATGATGTCTTGGACTCTTGACAGAGTTAATTTTGATTTTAAATCCTATTTTTAAGGTCAAGTTTAATACCTTAAAAACTGCATATTTATTCCAATTTAAAACTCTTAGAAATATAAGCAGCCTTTTGTTTTGTGAAATAATAGTACCATTTTCCTTCAATAAGATTTAAACAGTTTCTAGCACATTAGCACCTCACATAAAACCTGAAAACCCCTTTCACACATATTGAGAACTTAAATCATCAGTTGCTTACAGTGGGTGTTAATTGTAATTTTAGAAAGAAGAGATTTCTGTTTTCTAATTGTTTTATTTTATATTCCTAATATCTTTCATATGTCATGCCTATTAAGAATCGGGACACCATAACTTCTCAACAGGGGTGCTACTGGCATTCTAATGCTAGAGTTCATTAAGCCAGAATGTCTCATAGGAATGAAGATTATTTGGCATCTCTGGCTTGAACGAACCAAGAGCCTGGGGCTGTCCCCAGTCATTGTGACAATAAAAACCTCCTCCACACATTTCCAAATGTACTCTAGGGAGCACAACACCCCCACCTAGAAACCTAACCCTTGGAGAAGGAGGAAGTAATTTTTTAAAATGTATCAACTGATTATCCACCTACAGAGATGATTTCTATGTTATTTATAAGTTACAGCCAAAGTTTCTTTTAGTTTTTTTTTTTCCCAAAGTAATTTAGACCAATTTTCCCCCCTTCAACCAGAACCTTATTGCAAGCTTCAAAATACAAGCTCAATATTTTTCAAATTCTCAATGTCTTGGCAAATGTCTGGGACTAAGAGTTAACCTGAACAGGACACGTGTGCACAGGCATGAACACACACAGAAACACACATTCACAGCTTTGTGATCAGTTACATAAATTTCTTCAGAGAAATGACACATGGAAAATATTTGAGGCATTGAATTCCAAATACATAATATCAAAACTCTTAATGTTTTCAGACTCCCCACTTCAATATATCCAGAATTGCTCAGTTAACAAGCAAACAAAAAAACAAATACCCCACAATTTCTCTAGTCCTAACCATCAGTCCTACATATGAATAAGATGTTCAGAGAAAGCAGAATGAACAAATGAAAACATGACCAAGTTATATTGATGAACTTGCATTTCAATTAGTAATGAAAAGATACTACAGAAAGGTTTGCTTCCAGTATGTGTAAAGGAAATCTCCATGCATCTACTGAAGACACTGTCACAGAAATCATGCATCATAAAAAACTCCAGGATGAATGGACTATGAAACACAGTCTACTGAACTTACTAAACTTTCATCTAAAGAAAGCAAAAAAAAAACAAAAACAAAAAAACAAAACCACAAACCTCACACACATGTCCAAAAATAAAGGAGAATAATAAAAGTGGAAAACTTACCATTTACTTATGACTGAGTAAAACATCATCAGAACTCAGGCACAGCAATGGCCAAATCCAGAGTAATTAGCTTCATGTTACTTTTTATGGGCTGTTACCAGAAATTTCATTATGTACTGATGTGTTTAGGCTAGAAGCATGTTTCTCCAAAAGTGTTCCAGTTTTTAAGACCCAGTTTCATAATAAAATTTAATAAATATTAAATAGAAGCTATACAACATTAAGAGAAAATGTATTTTAAGGAGGAACTCCTATGTACTCTTAACTTGATTAAAAATGTACACATCTTGGGGCTGGGATTGTGGCTCAGTGGTAGAATGCTCACCTAGCATGTGTGAGGCACTGGGTTTGATCCTCAGCACCACTAAATAAATAAATAAATAAATAAATAAATCTATTGTTTCCATCTACAACTAAAAAAATTCTTTTATATATATATATCTTTAAGGTTTATTTTAAAAAGATATTAGCTAAGCAAACAGAGAAACAAATATTGATCTGCTTCATCTTCCTACTCCACCTCCTGTTTATTTTTTTAGTATTTATTTTAAATTTATTTTAAATGATACAGAAAAACAAAATTATACATATTAATGTGGTACCATGTAATGCTTTGATACAGGTATACATACATTGTATAATGTTTAAGTAAGGTTACATATTTATCTCCTTCAATATTTATCACTTCTTTAATGTGAAAACAGTTAAAATATTTTCTTCCATCTTTTTAATGTTGCGGGATGGTACCAGGGATTGAACTCAGAGGCATTGGACCACTAAGCCACATCCCCAGCCCTATTTTGTATTTTATTTAGAAACAGGATCTCACTGAGTCGCTTTTGCTGAGGTTGGCTTTGAGCTCACAATCCTCCTGTCTCAGCCTCCCAAGCCACTGGGATTACAGGCGTGTGCCACTGCGCCCAGCTTTTTTAAATGAACAGTACCTTATTGTTATCTATAGTCACCCTAGTAAGCAGTAACACTGGAACTGTTGCTCCTGTCTAACCATAACTTAGTGCCATTGATCAATCGTTCTCCATCCCATATTTCCCCAACTCTCTCAGCCGCTGGTAACCACCATTCTACTCTTGACTCATATGAAATAAATTTTTTCAGTTTCTACATATGAGTCAGATCACAAGGTACTTAGCAATCTGGGCCTGACTTATTTCACTCATAATGATCTCCAGTTCCATCCATGTTGTTAGAAATGACAAGATTCCATTCTTTTTCTAGCTGAGTAGTAGTCCATTGTGTATATGTACCACATTTTCTTTTTTCATTCATCTGTTGATGGACATTTTTCATTTCTTGACTATCATCAATAGTGCTGCATTGAACATGGGAGAGTGCTCTCTCTCTCTCTCTCTCTCTCTCTCTCTCTCTCTCTCTCTCTCTCTCTCTCTCTTTCTGATGATACTAGGGATTGAATGTCAAGCCTTGAATATGCAAGGCCAGGGATCCACCACTGACCTGTATTCCCAGCCTACAGAGTTCCTTTGGATGTATATCCAGTATGAAATTGCTAGATCATATTCTAGTTTTACTTTTAATTTTTTGAGGAAACTGCATACTGTTTTTTCCACAATAGCTATACTAATTTACTTTCCCACCGACAGTGTACATGGATTTCCTTTACCCTTTTCTCCATATCCTCTCCAGCACTTGTTGACTTTAGTCTTTTTGATAATAGCTGTTCTGATTGGGGTGAGGTGATACCTCATTCTGGTTTTGATTTGCATTTCCCTAATGATTACTGATCTGGAGTATTTTTTTCATGTACCTATTGGCCTCTTTTATATCTTTGTATTTTCTTTTGAAAAATGTCTATTCTTTCTTCTTCTTCTTCTTCTCCTTCTTCTTCCTCTTCCTCTTCCTCTTCCTCTTCCTCTTCCTCTTCCTCTTCCTCTTCCTCTTCCTCTTCTTCTTCTTCTTCTTCTTCTTCTTCTTCTTCTTCTTCTTCTTCTTCTTCTTCTTTTCTTCTTCTTCTTCTTCTTCTTCATGTTACCAGGGATTGAACTCAGGAGCTGTCTACCTAAGCTACATTCCTAGCCCTTTCTATTTTTATTTTGAGTCCAGGTATTGATAAGTTGCTCAGGCTGTTCTTAAGCTTGTGGTCCTCCTGCCTCAACCTCCCAACTAACTGGGGTTATAGGCACTCACCACTGTGCCTGACACTATTAAAAAAATAGATTATTAAAGAATCAGACTAAAAATTATTTAAAAATATTTAAAAATCCATTATGAAAGGAAAGTGACCACAACACTCAGAGCAACCAAGAGATCTTTATTGCAGCAGTGCAACAAAGAGAAAAGAAAGAAGGAAAGAAGTGGGAGGGGGCAGCTGGGGAAGTCTTTTATAGCCCTTCTGCTGTGTTGCCTAAATCTAACAGGGTCTCTGGGTTTGCAAGGTGCCTTGTTGGCACACAAGGGGGTTAAGTGCTTGGCCTTGAGCGGCGGGCTACGTGTTCAGCCTTGAGCAGGGGGGCGAAGCGCTCAGCCTTGAGTGGGGGCTTGGGCGTTTGGGCTTGAAGCAAACAGGTGATAAAGAACCAGACAGAGGGTTTGAGCAGCCAGGTCATCCTGTAGCTAACTTTGTTTGGCATGCCCTGCAGACAGCTTATTCAGCCTGTCCTGCACCTAACACATTAAAAATCAGATTATTTGATTTCTTTACCATTGAGTTTTTTGGAGTTCCTTAAATATTCTGAAAATCAACCCCTTGTCAGATATGTAGTTTTCTAATAGTTTCTCTCATTCTACAGGTGTCTCTTTAACTCTGTTAATTATTTCTTGCTGGGTAGAAGCTTTTTAGTTTTATGTAATCCCATTTGTTTATTTTTGTTTCTGTTTCTTGTGCTTTTGCACAAGAAATCCTTGCCAATTTCAATGTTATGAGGCTTTTCTCTTGTTTTCTTTCATTAGTTTTATGATTTTAGTTCTTAAATTTATATCCATTTGTGTTATTTTTGTAACTGGTGTGAGATAGGTCTCTAGTTTTTTCTTTTGCATGTGGATTTTCTAATATTCTCAGCATAATTTATTGTAAAGACAATTCTTTCTCCAATGTGTGTTCTTTGCACTTTTGTTGGAAATCAGTTGACTATGTATACATAGGTTTACTTCTAGATGTTGTAGCCTATTCCATTGGTCTATGTGTCTGTTTTTATGCCTATACCATGCAGTTTTGCTAACTACAGCTTTTTACTTACGCTTTAAGTTAGGTAATGTAATGTCTCCTGATTTGTTCTTTTTGCTCAAGATGGCCTTGTTTATTCAGTGTATGTGTGTGTAGTTCCATAAAAATTTTATATTCATTTTTTTTCTAGTTCTGTGAAGATTGTCATATGTTAATAGTACTTTGTGATTTCCATAGTTTTTGTGTTTAATACTTGGGAATGTATGGACATGTTAACACTATTGATTCTGCTAGTCCATGAACATGGGATTTCTTTTAACTTTTTGTGTTCTCTTCCATTTTTTTTTATCAATGCTTTTTATTGTTGAGATCTGTCATGCATTTAGTTAAAGTTATTCCTGGAGTCATGAAAGCTATTGTTAGTGAAATTGCTTTCATGATTTCTATTTCAGACAATTGATGTTGGCAGACAGTAGCACTACTAGCTTTTTGCACGTTATTTTGTATCTTGCAATGTTGCTGAATTCATGTATAGTTCTAACAGTTTTCAGTTTTTGTGGAACAAATACAAATTAAATTAATTAACATTAAAAACCTTTCTACTTTAATTTTTAAAAATAATATAGGAAAAATAGTTTGAAGTTGCACCTAAATATTTCTTCTAATTAAAATTTTCATGGTCATTTATTAAACTCCCTGTTATTAGCATCTTGCATCTTTTATTTTAATTTTAATGAGATTATCATTTTTTGTGGGGGTACTAGGGATTGAACTCAGGGGCACTCAACCACTAAGCCACATCCCCAGCCCTATTTTGTATTTTATTAGAGACAGGGTCTCACTGAGTTGCTTAGCACCTCACTTTTGCTGAGGCCAGCTTAGAACTCCACAGCCTCTTGCCTCAGACCCCTGAGCTACTGGGATTACAGGTGTGGGCCACCCTGCAGGGCTCAAGATTGTCCTTTTTAGTAGCAATGTCACTACACCAGAAGGTGATGATTTTTCTTTTTTCCAAAATATTTTTCAAATTTTATGTTTCTGACATATTTTGAAATGCACAGAAATTGAATTTTAAAATATTCTATAGAATTAAATCTACTGTATATTGTAAAAGCAAGACACATTCCTTTGGAGTGAAAAAATTTTAGCAAAAAGTTAATAATTATTTTGTCCATATATAATAAGTGAGCAAAAACATTCTTCCTTTTCTTTTATGTTCTTTCTTTTCCTTTCCCAATCTCTCACCCTCTCTCTTTTCCTTCCTTCCTCCCTTCATTCCTAAATCCACTTTTCCTGGAGTATATTATACAAAATTAGAATTAAAGACCTGAGGTGGGCAGGATGTAGAGAGAGAATAAAGAGGAATAAAATTTTTGCAAACAGACTCTACATAAAGGCTCCAATTTTACTCCAAGATGGTAAAAGTTGCTTGAAGTAATTTGCAATGCAGTAGGAGCTGAAGTTGGTACTGTGGTGTGAAGGTCAGGGAGGAATCCACTTCTTGAGACCATGTGCCTTGCCACTGCACATCCTGCACCCTGCTTCCTGCATTCTGACTCCACAAGAAAGGTTTTTGATTCCACTACCTTTCTCTCTTGGAGGACCTCTAGTGAGCAGGAAGTTTTTGTCTCCTGGGACAATTTAAAAGACCATTTTCAAGACTCTGCACATGTGTATGAGAACAGGACATATATAACTCAATTACCAATTTTGGGGGTGCAATTCAACCTTTTGTTGGGCTTTCATTCTTAGAATCAATGGAAAGGCATTCAGTTCTGACAGAACTTCTTATGAGAATGATATTTAAAGTCCCTTTGGACAAAAAGCATTACAATATTATGAAAAGACTTACTTAAGTAGATAACATTACAATATTATGAAAAGACTTACTTAAGTAGATAAGATGTTTAAATAAAAAGTTGTAAAAAAAAAGTTGTAGGTTGCATAACAAATTACTTTCACCCACTATCTGAAAAGCATTCCTTCAAAAACAGGGATTTTTCTATGTACTTGATTCTTTACTCATGGATCATGTGGCAAAATAAGTAATTTTAGTTTTCATTTTAGATAGTTTTTTCATCTTTTCTTAGTTACAACTAAGGAGTAATAGTTTCCTAAGGAAAAAGAAACTATTGCAATATGAAATGTTGGAGTATATAGGTCAATGATTTTCTTGTCTTTGCTTTTATAGTTGGCACTGGATTGAAGAATGAAGTTACTAACAAAGGTATAAAGTGATTGAATAGGAAAATAAATCATGGAGCAGGAGGCTATGCCATGGTGGTGGCTCCCTGACATTTACCATGGGAATCAGTGAGGATTCTCAAAGTGACCAACAGAATAACTGTGTAATGGATAGGCTGAGTCCCACTGTTCCATTTGAGAAGGATGAGGCAAATCTTCATGAAAATTGGCTCTACGATGTTTGCTAACTTAAGATTGTTTGACTTTTTAAAAGCCTAAATACAAATTTCACGTAATCTATCTGAGCAATGTTTACTTCTTTTAAGGTGATTTGATTTCTTTAAAGTTCAAATTCAAACCCAAGTAGAGTTCCAGCCAAGATTTGCCTTCGGGCCAATCTTACCTAATCTCTCATCACAATTATCATCAAAGTTGGGAAACTTTGCTCATGGTTCCCCTCCTCCTAAACTTCTCAGTTTCTCTCTAAACATTTCCAAAGTCCTCAGAGCCTGTGTGAAAGCTCCCAAGTGTATAGTGTCCTTGCTTTTACCACCAACGAAATTCTGAACTGCTAAGAAAACTTAGTGTACTTTTCTGTCATAAAATCTTGCCTCTCTTTATGGCTACTTAATCTTAACGAAACCTGCTAAAGTACTCTTAGGGATCAATAGCTTTGGCATGCCTCTCTTCCAGGTAACATTGCTGTGTTTTCACAGAGATGACCTGGAGGCAGAACATATAAGCTTAAATATTGGCTGGACTCCTTTTCTTCAATATCATGGCACAAATACATGCCATTAGTTCAATATAGATAGTTCTATCATCTATTCCATCCCTGGAAAAAAGCATGAAGCACCTGCTGTTTCTGATGAATGATTGTGAAGTTATGGTGTAGGGGTTAAGCAAAAGCTTTCCTAGCAATGAAAGGCAGACTATTCATTTCTCTTTCATAACATGAATGACCAGAAACAAACAGTTGAAAGCCAATTTTGAATCCAAGGCAGATAATGTTTCCTGTATCCTGCTATTATTTTTCTCTCCAGCATGTGTTCATTGAAGATAAGTCCTGTGAATAATTATCTGACTCCATAAAAACCATTAGGCCAGACTCCAGCGAGATACCACAGCTGTGCTAGGGACAAGATAATAGAGAAAAACAGTGTTCATCTCCACTGTGAAGGTGCAGTGGAGGGAAGACAGGACCTAGAATGGGGTGGTCCTAATGGGACACCAGGTTGTGGGAACCATCAGGAGAAGTCCTCTAAGGAAAAGGTCAAGAGAATTTTTCTAGGTGAAGATCCCCCTAAACCCTGGGATTAATATTCTTTGTTTTTCAGTTTCTCCAGATGTTAATGTAGAAGATTAGAATGTTACAGTAACCCTTAAGCTCTGAGGTGAAGCTACAGTGCAGGATGAGCTGGGAAATTCAGGAACATAAACTCTGAAGTTCTTTCTCAGGAAGTTTCCATGGTAGATTGAACCAAACCAACTTCTTAGAACATGTGTAATTCTGTCCTGAAAAGGACGAGGAGCTGGCTCATGTGCTGCTGCCTATATTGCCTCCTCTGATCAAATTGCAATATTTTCCTTCTTAACCAATGGCTTTCTTCTCATCAGGCCTGTTGCCACCAATAAATGTAGATTTCTCAGCTTGCCAAAATGATGTTCTTGTCTCTTGTTTATGTATTCTTGAGACTAGATTTTGGCTTTTTCTATCTAATTTTTAAGAAACTAAAGATGTGAGTTTAGACTCTATAAGTAACAGAAAAATATCAGCAAACCCTGTGGAGCAGAGTGACTGATAGCTGTCGGGGTTTGTGCCTCACCAATCAAGTTAATCCAACAGTCCTTCTTCCTAGCAGTGAGAAACAGATATATTTTTTTAGAGTGCATGTGTTTTCTTTACTCATGGCTGAAGTTAAAGGAAAATGTGTTTTTCACAAATGTTTTTCTTTAAAATATAATGTCAGCAATTCCTTAATTTGGAAAACTTTGAGGAAACCATCTGAGGTCAGAAATTTTTCGTAGCAAACCATTTTGATGTCAGCTGTATATTAACACAAGTAGAAAAGTTCCCTCCCCTTTGTTTTACTTTTATTAGGACAAATTGAATGCTTATCCATCATCTGGAACATATCTTCACAGAGCAAAGGAATCACTTGAGAAGGAAAAAATGTTATTGGAACAGTGAGATCAGGGTTATTTTGAAAGCTTTTCCATGACGTATAGCAAACATTGTCACTTCTCTTTGCAGGAGTATAACTTCAATTGCATTCTTGCATTCATTCACAATGGGAATACAGGTTTTTCTTAGAATGTTGTAGCAAAGGTCCTCTCTTTAGACAGGGCACTGCCTGCGAATCAAAATGCTGGACTGAGTTAAGCTCTAGTGATAGTAGAAACGTATAACAGACTGCTAACCCCTGACTTCAGCTTCCACATCTCTAAAACATGAAGCTATTCTAAGTTCCCTTCCATGGCTGACATTCCAGAAATCCCTGCTTCTCCTTGATAACTCAGAGACAGAAAGGGGAGCTCATAGAACCCACGTTTCTAGTGTGTGTCTGGTTGATTAGGGGTAACAAAAAATACGAATGATAACTGTGGTTTGGGCAGTAGAGGAATGTGTGTGTTTATGGACAATTATGTGTTCTCAGCACATCTCTAGTTAGGAATTACAGATAATAGAAATGGAATTTGTGGTAATATGTCTTGGTGTATGTGTAATTAAGGAATGTTGCCCATGGCCAGAGAAGTATGTGTCAATATAGCAGAACATAATTTCCAAAAGTTGTGAAATAGGTTAAAATTCTCTTCAAGAAAACAGCACAAGAGTTATGGAGAATGTAAGCAGCATGAAATTAAACTTATAGGTCTCTGAGTTTTAGCACCTTGGTGGCCAAAGTGATCCCGGACAAAATATCTTTGCAGGCAAGCAGATCTTTGAAATGCAGAACATTGGCTGGGCCTGCTTTGCCAGTAACAGGTTGCATGATGTTAGCAATTTTCTGAGCCTCTCTGTGTCCTATGTTTTTCTATTAAAGAAAAAATTGAAGTGAAGCAGAGTGATTGATAGCCTTATTGACAGATTGATAGTGGAGGCCTTCTGAGCCATCTTCAGTTCTACAGAGTCAATGTTTGTAAGAACAGATTAAAATACAATTGCAAACTAATAAACAAATTGTATGGATGAATCTTTTGAATCTTTAAGTTCTTCAAAGACTCTCATTAACACACAAACTATTAATAATTAAAACCCATAGAGTCACACGACATTAGTCCTAAGAAAGATCCCAGAGATCTTCATTGAACTGGATATCACTGTGCATCATGATTATTTGTGAATGTGTTTCTGTCTTTGAGTTCATTGAGGGCATAAATAGTTTGTTTGTCTTCATATCATCAGTGCTTAGACCAGTATAGATATAGGATAGGTACTAAGTAAGGGTTAGTTAAGAATATTTTGCAGGAAAAGAATGAGAAACCTGAAAATTTGCTGAACTGCCCAAAGTCTTGTAGGCAGCTAGGATGGAGCATCTCTCTCTTCCATGAGGCCCAACTCAGGGAGGGCTTATTGTTTAAGGACAAATTTAGAGAGTAATTCCAAAAAGCATCATTAACAAAGGTATCTATTCACGAAAAGAGGCCTTCAAATGACTTATGTCAAGTCAAATAGAATGGAACAGATAAAGGTCATAAAATCATATTTTTGTGGTAGCATCCCAAGTTGACTATTTCTTCTCTGCCTTGCGGTGCTCTACTCCCCAATTAAGAAGTGAAGTCTACTCCTCCACACCCTTGAAGCTCGCTCAGCCTGTCACTGCTGCGACACACAGAAAACAGCAGTGATGACACTGCATCACTTCTGGTCCTAACCTTTAGGACTTCAGTAGCACTCGCCTTGTATTTTGGAGGCCAGAACCTCCATCTCGAGCTCCCTCCCCCAGTGCTGAAGAGGACCCAAGACTGCAGGGAGAGGAAGAGGGAGGGGCAGAGGAGTCCAGCTGAACCCACAATTTCAGCTGTACCCCCCCAGCCCCTGGATTGTGGAGAAAGCTGACTTGAACTCTCCAGAAGAGGTCATCTTCTAGATAAATATCACAAGCTGACCACATACTGTGGATGCCTCATGGGGCCAAAGAGTCTCAGAGTTGAGCCCTGCTTAAATTCATGGCTTCAAGATGAAATCTACAAATACAATAAAAAGTTGTTTTAATACACCTATTTTAAAAAAGTGGTTCATACTGTTATACTTAACATTAGGACTCATTTTGACATGATTATAGATGCATGGAATATAATTCACTCCAGTTGAGTCTCCAGGGCTTCCCCTCCCCCCGCCCCATTCCCTTCCCTCTACTCTATGGATCTTTCTGCTATATACTTATATATCTTTCCTTTAGTCTTGTGGATATACATAACGGTGAGATTCACTGTAGTATAATCATACATGTACATAGGAAAATTAGACCAGACTCACTCCAGTTTACCCCTTATCCTGATCCTCCTCCCTCCTTGTCAATCCCCTTCGTCTACTCCCCAGATCTTTCTTTTATTTTGATGGAATTTCCCTCCCCCCACATTTTTTTTCTCTCTTTCCCCAACTCCCTTATTTTAGACTAGCTTCTGCATACCAGAGAAAACCTTTGACCTTTGACTTTCTGTGTCTGGCTTATTTTACTTAGTATGGTCATCTCCAGTTCCATCCCTTTACCAGCATATGACATAGTTTCATTATTCTTTATGGCTGAGCACTACTCCATTGTGTATGTAAACCACATTTTCTTTATCCGTTTATCTGTTAAAGGGCACCTCGGTTGGTTCCATAACTTGGCTATTGTGACTTGTGCTGCTTAAGCATCGATGTAGCTGCATCCTATAGTATGTTGACTTTAGATCTTTGTGGTATATGCTGAGGAGTGGAATAGCTAGGTCATATGATGGTTTCATTCTTAGTTCTTTGAGGAATCTTCATACTGTCTTCCAGAGTAGTTGCACTAATTCACAGTGCCACCAACAACGTATGAGTGTACCTTTTCCCCATATCCTCACCAACATTTATTATTTATCTTTTTGATAATTGCCATTCTGACTGGAGAGGGATGGCATCTCAGTATGGTTTTGACTTGCATTTCCTTAATTACTAGAGCTGTTGAACATTTTTGTCAAGTATTTGTTGGCCCTTTGTATTTTTTTTTTTTTTTGACAAGTGTCTGTTTAGTTCTTTTGCCCATTTATTAATTGAGTAATTTGTTTTTCTCGGCATTACATTTTTTAAGTTTTTATATATTTTGGATATTAATGCTCTGAGGATCAGGAGGCACCTAATTTGGGGATAATTTGTTATGCAGCAATAAATACCTTAAACATTTCCTTAGTTTAAAAGTATATGATTTTATATTTTCCATAAATAAATTTTTTTTCTGTCTACTCTTATTCCAAATAAATGTAAGTTAAAAAGATCTAATAGTGTTGACCAATTTCAAGCTTTGCTATGTTAAGAATTTTCTCAGAATATCACCTTTAAGAAAAGTTTGACTAACTTCTTTATTTTATAGAAAGGAAATGAATAATTAATTTCAATGTGATTCATAGCATATAAGGTACAATACAAATTTCTTTCCCTGTAAAGATAGCCCTATCTTTTATGGTCAAGTGAAGCAGTAAAAATTTGCCTGCATCCTACCCTCAGCTTTCTTCCCCTTTTCCTGATCCCTGAATTACTATTTCAATGTTCAGTTCCAATGTCTCATTCATGGATGTGTGGATTCTTTCAGAAAACCTTTACTGAACCCCTGAGGGAGTCTTAGGCATGGGCAAGGAGCTTCTAATGATGAAGAGACACAAGTACCTTGAGGAATATGTATTCTACTAGGGAAGATAAACGTATTGATAAATGAGGTCCACGGGGTTCAATAATTTTGAAAATGGAAGTAAGTACACTGGTCAATGGAGACTTGGAGATGAGAAATAGTGCCAGAGAGAAAGTTATCCCAGAGGAGATGATTATGAGTTTAAAAAGTAAATTTTCCAGATAAAGAAAAAGAGAGATGACATTTTAGGCAGAGAGGATGACATCCGCAAAGGCATAAAAAAGTAAGATGAAAATGGCAAAACCTCCATTGTGCATATAGCAAAGACTGACAGGGAAGGAAAAGGGAATAGTGAAAGAAAGTAATGGATTATGGTGGGAATGGGTTGGGAGGAACAGAGTGAAGAAGTCTTATGCCATGAAGAGTCAACCTTCACCCAGTGCCTCCTAAAGTCTTACTGTGTAGGTGGCATGCCCACTCCTGTCCACAACTGATGACAGGTGGGTACCCACTGCCCGTTTATCATTTGGTTTGTTTTTGACCAAGCAGATCCTTGACCTTCGATATTTGCCTTAAGAGACCTATTCAGTGCTATGCCTGACCTTATCACATGTACACCAGATCAAATGATCATATATTCAGATGGTCAGTTCTGGCTTCACAGCAAGACCAAGCCACAAGACAGTTCATACATTAATAACACAGGGTGGCAGAACTACTACAGGCCTGATGCTCCAGTCTGTGGCTCGGAAAGTGGAGCTAATATGCTGAGAGAAGAGGAGGGATGAAGAGCCATATAACCTGAGTAAAAATGAGAGTGAGAGAGAAGCAGATGGAGACCTGTTAAAAGAGCCGGGGAAGAAGAACATTTCTGGGAGAAGGATATAGGATTAGACAATCAGGCCAAATGTGGTAGAGACAGGCATCAGCCAGATGGGGATTTGGTTTTGTGCGCTGGATCTGACAATTATTACTGGTGTTAGAAAGACTGCTTCTCAGGGCACTTGTGGCCCAAGTCCAGACATTATTACTAGGAGTTCTGTGTCTCTGTGGCATAAAGAAATAAAGCACACAAGACATAATGGATAATCATGACTTCCTAACAACTGGCGTGGTGATGAGAAAAAGCTTTAGGCTGAGGAAATTCAACAGCTGCTCACGCAGGCTGTGTCTCTCTAAGGACATCAGGGTGGCATTGTCTTCCCTCTCTTCTACTCAGCTTCCACTAATGTGAGGCGTGAGTTGAGCTCTCCCCTTGTCTGGGATTAGATTTGTGGCCTTCTCCTTTAGTTATGGTCACATTCCATTCACTTCATCTATTTAAAACTCAACAAGTCCCCACTTTAGTGTCAGTGATCTTCATATATCTAAAGATTTGACACAGCACTTCAGAAAACTTAATTTTCAAAGATATTAGTGTAGCATTGAGGCCAGGGGACAAAAGGACAGTCAGCGTAGGTAATAAATAATTGGGTCTGATCAGGAAGATGGAGGCTGGTTGGAAAAGAAAGGAATAAAATGCTGATATCTCCAAAGCCCTTCACTCCTCCTCCAATCTGCCGGTGACTTACTTCCAGGGGATTGTTCCTCCCTGCAGGGAGTTATCCAAGTTGTTAATTAAGGCCTCCTGGGCTGCTCCCTTCCTGCCCAGGATCAATGGCCCACCTTTTGGTCATGAAGGCAAGAAAAGGGAAGAAGGAGGGCATGAGAACAAAGGAAATCTAAATGTATAACAGGGGCAGAACATCCCCACTTGTTTGGATACCAGCTCTGGGTCCCCTTCTTCCTCCTGGGAAAAGTCTAGCTCTCTTCCATCTTTTAAATAAAACTTGCTTTCTATGCTTGCCTTGGTGTTTCTGGGGTGTTCAGTCTTCACATCTGAGGAAGCAGAACTTGGCTCTGATTGATTCTGGTCATCATCAGTATCAGGATGGGGCTGTGGAATGATGGAGTCAAGTGAGCTAGCTCTTGCAATGTGGTTTTTCTCCCTCGGAATCCCCAGAGTGTGTTTACGAGGTCCTCCAAAACAAGACTTATTTTCTTGATGCTGGAGCAGGAGTTGGTGCCTTCCTCATAGAAATCCTTGGCGTCTCTTGTATCTGTGACTCTGTTAGGGGAGAGTGGTGTGGCTAGTGTTCTACAGCGGATCCGTTTCCTTTCAAGGGGTTCACAGGCTACTTCAGAATCACTGCTTGCTGCAGTGCCACATCCCCATTAGTTCCCCTCCAAAGATTGGAGCCCCACAATCTTTTAGAAGAACAAGTTCTTGCCTTTAGGACAATGATAGAAATTTTTACTTATTTTCTACCATAGTTTAGGAGAAATGAGAAGAAGAAAAAACAAACAATGATTGTTGACAAAAGAAGGAAAGCAACAAGAAGAACGTGTTGTCCTCCAAGGAAGCTCAGGGTTGAGTTTTATTTATCTGCTTATTATGGGATGAGATACAAAATCACAAAAACAATAGAGTTGCCTTCTCTGGTTAATACATTAACCAAATACCTGGTGCCTGACGCTCCTCTGCTTGCCACCAGGGTGCACCATTGAACACACTTCCAAACTTCACAAAAATCAAAGTTTGTTAAGCCCTTCATAATTGGGTTCTACTCACCTTCCAAAAAAAAAAAAAAAAAAAACTATTCAGGAATGTTGAACCTATAAAGAAATGTTTATCATAGTATAATTCTCAAATCCTCTGATTTGTTTTTCATTATATCTACGTTCTGTTCTGCCATAATACATATTTTTAATGCAGATCAACTCATAAGCAATTGGTAATTAGGGTAGTGATGTCAGCATAACAAATCAGATAAATGGAACCAAACATATTTTTTCCCCCAGTATGTTTAAGGCTTGAGGTGATCAAGGGTAAACTGCTTCAAAGCTGAAATAAGAAAAGAAAAAAAAAAAAACTTTAATGATATTTGCATAATTTTCAGAAATAGCTGAAAAGTCTCCAATGTCTCCTGTTGGATTTGAGAAATGATGGCTGTTAGAGCCACTATGAATGCCCATTGTGTCTCACTGTCGGGTGGGAGGCCAAGCGTAGACTGGAACCTGGAAAGACAATTTCCTGTATTGAAAGAAAACAACATAAGAGATAAACTCCTGAATTACATTTTTATTTTGTATGAAACCAGCCTGTATTAAAGTGTCTGATTTCACAGGCCTCTATCTCCAAGGAGAAAGTCTCATTTCCAGGATTCAAGACATCAAAGGGCAGACGGGGGTCGGTTCTAGGGGCAAAGACCAGTGCGGACAGACTGTGATACTGTTAGCTTGAGGACTGTTGCTGCTTTTGCTAGTGCCCTGGTTAAAAAGTGCCATACCTTCTGAGGAATCTGTTCCTAACCCTATTTTCCCCATGAGCCCTGTTATGTTTAGTGTATAATTTCGCAAAATGTGAGAACACATAGATACAGTGGTATGACGGAAACACCTGTGCCTAGTGTTTTTCTTAAACAACATTTGTATAATGCTTACCAAATACTAGAAAATACGTTTTTCTAAATGTTTTATATACAAACTTATTTAATCCTTGGAACAACTTAATGCGGTTGTTTCTGTTAACATCTTCTTTTTACAAATGAGGAAACCAAGGCGCAGAGAGAAGAAATGCCCAGCAAAGATGAATATTTTAAGGGAGTACAAATCTGGCGGGGGTGAGAGGGGAGAAGAGGTCTTATGCTTTAAGTTAGAGACATGGACAGATGACTACAAGAGTTGAGTTTGTTAGGAAATAAGCTTCTGTTAGAATGAGACTAACATGTAAAAGGCAGCATACAACTTTACCAGATGAAAACTAGTCCTTTTTTAAAATGTATATATTTTTTGTTGTAGATGAACACAAAATCTTTATTTTATTTATTTATTTTTACATGGTGCTGAGGTTTGAACCCAATACCTCACACATTCTAGGCAAGTGCTCTACCATTCTGCTACAACTCCAGCCCCCAGAACTAGCTTTTTGAGCTTTGCCACCTGTTTTAATGCAGAAACAATTTCCTTTTCAACTCAATGAGATATATATTACTCCTTTCAGGCTTTTAATTAAGTTGTTGATAGATATTTTATATGATGTGATGCTATGTGTAATGAACCACAGTGGTTGCACAGATGCATACCATGAAAACTGGTTTCTTTGGTCACTTTTTGTTCATCAACTGCAACTTCCATTTCTCTCCTTTCCTCTGCCCCCCTGCCCAAGTTATGTTAACTACTGAGATTAGTTCAGCACAAAGTCAAAACAGGCATTGAATAAGGAGACCCCATGAAACTCTTGCATTAAAGCTTTGGAAAGGTTTGTTTGTTTATTTCCCTATGAATGACACTGCTTCATATAGAGAAATTGTTTAAGAAATTGATTTAATGGGAGTTAATGAAATTTTAATGGATAGGAGTCATTGTATTTGAGCTGCCTATAGCCTGGGTTTCAGGCACCTGCAGAATGTGGTAGGTGACATTATCCTCAGCTGCCTTTCTGTGAATCTAAAGATTAGTGAAAATCTTTCTTGCTTTCATAATGAGTTCATAATAACAAAGCACTACAAGAACTTGCCATGTCACCCGATGATTGTATTCTGGGGCTCTAGAAGGAAAAAAATTGCATCATTGAATTAGCATTTTATTTGAAATTTCATAATGAGGAGAGAATGTATAAAATTGGAATAAAATGCTTATCAATTAACAAGGCAAGAAAAATGTGCTTTGCCTTTTATAACTCTACTTTCATTTAAAAAAAAATAACAAAATGAATTCCTGATTTCTTTTCAGTGTCAAATACCTGAAATTTATAGTTACTCTTTTGAGAACAAATTTGGAATTTAACATTTCAGTAGATGCAGATCAGTCCGTTTAGCAAAACACGGACTAAGGATCATGCCTATCAGAATCACCTGAGCTAGTTATTAAACAATGTGAATTTTGGGGGCCCTAGACCTGTTTACTAAATTACAACATTTCTATGCCAGGCCTAGGTCTGTATATTTTTAACAAGGTCCTTAATGACATTTATACACACTAAAGTTTAATGTTTGTAAAATGTAGTTTTAAATCACTGATGTAGAAAATTTAAAGAATTTGAAATATGAATCGTCGTTGTGGCCAGGAAAAACAGCCACTGACTGATTGATTACTGTAAATTCCAGGTTTTTCTCTTACACATTGGATAGGCTTTGTTTCTTCATACTAATTGAGTCAAGAGAATCAAGTCATCTAACTCAAACACTAAGGACCAAGTCAATAAATCAAAGTCCCATCATGTAATTAATCTCAGAAGATTGTTCAACTGAAAAAAAAAAGACATTTAAAACAATCCATATACAAGTGTCAAGATAGTTGAATTGACCTCTGAGTGCAGAAATAGCCTTAAAACAAGCACTACTAAGATCATAAATATGCTTAGGTTTATACTAAAATATTCAGTAGCAGAAAAACAAACCTTTGAATGAAAGATCAATGCAGCAACTCACTCAGGATGTATGTGTTGCTAAGTCTAAGGACTCTCCTCAGTCCTCACCTGACTTCTCAGCAGGTTTTTAAAATTGTTGAATATTCACTTATTTTTGAAATAGTCCCTCTCTGGGCTTCTGTGATTCCACACGATATAAGCAAAGTTAATGCTTCTGTTGCAATATAGAGACTCCACATCTTGTGTGCTTAACACAGAGAAGTGTATTTTTCTCTCATGTGAACTCTACTAGTGTTTTCTCACAAGGATGAGAAAGATTTCTGGCGTCTGCTGATGGTTGACATTTAGGCACTATATAGAGAAGAAATTGAGAGATTTCCATGAATTGGCTTTGAAAGTGGCCATCATCACTGTTGCTCTTATTCCATTACCTGGACCTCAACTGGATGGCAATACCGAGTTGCCCGGGAGACTGAAACAGCCCAGCCTAGAAAGAAGAAGGCTGGTGCTCAGCCAACGCTCTATACCAAATCCTCCTTGTTTTTCAAACTATCTTTTTTCAAGCTTGTTTTAGGGTTGTTGTTGTTGTTGTTATTGTTGTTGTTTCTGCTGCTGTGACCAAAGACCCGACAAGAACAATTTTAGAGGAGGAAAACAGCTGGGAACATGTCACCAGGAAACAGAAAGAGAGATCTGCTCAGCAAGGACAAAATGCTAACCCCAAAGTTATGCCCCTAGGGTTCCCCCCTTCTCTAGCCAAACTGCCTGTCTATAGTTACCACCAAATTAATCCCTATCAGGGGATTAATGCAATGATTAGGCTAAACCTCTTCTAACCCAATCATTTCATCTCTAAACTTCCTTGCATGGTCTCACACATAAATTTTTGGAATGCACTTAATGAAACCATAACAAAGCTCTTACTCAGATGCATTTGTGACTTTTTGTTCTCTTTCCAGCCCTGAAACATTGATTTTCCTCATGGCTCTGTTCTAAGTCTTCTACTCAATTTGGTCTTCAAATATTGTGGGGCAACCTTCCTCTTTCCCATGTTTTAATGTATGTTTCTAGCCTACAAAGCCCTCAAATCCAAGTTCAGTTGTCACTGAAACTCTGCCCTCAGTGTCTCAAAGGCGCATCTGAAGCCAGAGTTAGACAGGCTGTCAGTATAGATAGGTAAATTGAGTCAGGTCGGATCAAGGAGGCCAATTTGAGTGAGTCTCAGGAGTTGGAGACTGTCCCCTGAGAGACTGAAATGCCTTCAGAGCCCTTCCTCCACCCTATCAAGATAGCCTGCCCTGGTCCAACCTGTTGCTAAGGTAACCTGTCCCAGAGATTGTCCCTCCCTAGAGGGAGTTAAAGTTGTTAATTAATGTCCTGAGCTGCTCCATCTGACCCTTCTCCCATCCCCCTCACCTTTTGACCATTCCCTGAGCATCTCCTGGGCCTAGTTTCTTACACAGGAAGGAGAAGGATAAGGGGAAGAGAGCAGGAGAACAAAAGAAGCCTAGGACATACAAAAAAAGGTAGAACACCTCGCTTCTTGGGGTACCACGATACCAGCTATGGCTCCCTTCTCCCTCCTGAGAGAAGTCTATGTTAACCCTTTTTAAATAAACCCTGATTTATATGCTTGCCTCGGTGTGCTTCTCTAATGATATACTTCAACATGTGAGGGAGCAGAACTTGTCACTGGTAACCAGCAGTATCACGTCCATGTCAAACATATGAAATTGAGCTCTTCCACTCCATCCTGCGTCTTCTCTCCTTTCCTGATGTAGTGACACCAATCACAAATCCATACCAAATCAGAGACCTAGTAGGAGTGCTTCCTCGCTCCTCCTGCCCTTTCCTCATCATCCAATCAATCATTAAGCCTTGATCATTCTAGTGGTTAAATATCTCTTAAATTGAATAATTTCTTTCCTATCCTTCTGTTATTCCAGTTAACGTACATGATCATCTCTCTCCTTTTCCCTCACTGATGCCTACAGTCTTATTCTGCTCCATTTTACTCTCCACACTGTCACCAAAATTATATTTATAAAACTAAATTACAAGAATATGTTTTCTCTGTCTCAAACCATTCCATGACTTTCTAAGACTATCACAATAAACTCTAAGCTCTTTAACATGGTTTATGGTGGCCTTCATGATTTTGTCCCTCATTATTTTCTTCTCATTCTTGACCCCTCAACTCCATTCCCCTCACTATTTCCTTTGTGCATATAATGTTCTTTTGATTGTTTTTCAACTTTCCCATTATTCTTTCTTTTATCTCTGAATCTCTGCACATGCTATTCCCTTAGACTTTTTTTCTCCAACCTCTGTGAAAGTCTAAACCCTCCTTATGTTTTAGGTCTTAGCTTAAAGTTCACTTCCTTTTGGAAACCTGTAGGAATCCCTCAGTTCAGAAGGATTCTTACCACAAGAAGCATAAGTCCTGCATTTTATTCTGTTTTCTTGTTTAAAATGTTTACTTCACCCTCTATTCTGCAGTCTCCTCTACTCTATCAACTGTGTTATTGTTGTTTCTCAAGGATTCTTAGTGAGTGCACAGAAATTTGTTGGTGAACTAACCAAGTTATTAAGAAACTCAGCCAACTACTATCACATTTCTGCTTGGTCTGTGATATAAACGGTTACTCATGTGTACCAGTTAAATTCCCCAAAGTCCAACTTCGGATGGCCTCTTGACATGGTACTTCCAATCACCTCCTCTGATGGAAAGAAAAGGAATGCTTTCTGTTTGCCCATGTTTGTTTGCATTTTATCCCCCTCCTCAACAAACTGGCAAAGAAGCCAACAAGTGATATCTATAACATCTCCCAGAGGAACACACTAAAGGAAATCAGAGAGACATCTGTGCATTGTTTATACCTCCATTAGCCATGTGCTGTAAATTATTTGAAAACAGCTGGGCAAGAGGGAAGGGAGAACTACTCTGTTTGAAAAAAGACAAATGAACATGGTGATCAATTTGATGCTTTCAAGTTTTATCATCTACAAAGTTATGGTACTTTTTATTACTAAGAATTGGTTAATTATAATAATAACCAGGAAACATCAATATATTGATTATGTTCATAGAGTGAGTAGGGATAATTCTTAAAATACTAATTTCCTTTGGAAAATTTAATTGGATAAAACATCTAACCTGTGTGGATGCTGGTCTGATCACGTCCCAGAACTGAAAGATTGATTCTTCTAGCTGTGAGATGCTGCCTGATCTCTGTTGGGGTTGCTTTGCATAAGATAGCCAACCTTGCTCAATGTTGCACCCTGTTCTCAAGTGCAGCTTGCTCCACAGACTGTTGGCCTGATGATGGGGTACCCTGGCCTCTTGATCCAACTTGGGACAATTATTACAGACTTCCAGCAAAATTCCAGTGGGGTGAACCAAGGCCTAGATTTGAACACACCAAACTGCACATTCTTCTTCTATTCAAAATTACTTCCTCTTCCTTCCCTACAGGTGTGAGTCTTAGAACAACTCCTTAATGAGTATCCTATACACTGATCTCGATTCCAGGTCTGTAACAAAAGTCCTGAGTTCCAGATGGTAAATTTTGGAGACTAAATATGGTTTGTTCAGTGACCAAGGCAAAGGAGAAAGGTGGGTTTGGGGATAGAGGGGATTGGACCACCAGAAAGAGGACAGACTTGAGTCTTCGAAGCTTTAGCTTCCAATAGGTGGAATTATTCAAACTTGCTAGGTGACTTGTGAGATTTGCTAAGAGAAAAGCTTTTCCACTCTGACCTATAAAGGGCTATGTGGCTGTTCCTATAATTTTTCTTTTACATTTTGCCTTATACCACTGGCTTATTGCTTTTTAATATTTAGTTTATTGCTCAAACTTTTTTAAGGCATCATGCAAGCATTGGGCTTCAATAATTCTATCAATATTTTGGATATCCTAATAGTTTAATTTGGTAAATTGTTACTGAAAGAAGTTCCTTAGTCATGACTTAGTCAATTCCTTCCTCGGTTTGGCCCTTCCTTGTTACAACTTTTCTTTTTCTTTTCTTTCTTTCTTCCTTTCTTTTTTTTTTTTTTTTTGTGCATCCAATTTGATTTGTGGCTTTTATACTCAAAGTAGCTCATGGCCCAAGATGACTCTTGAAAATACCAGGCATCACATTTGAGTTTTAAGTTGTCAGCTTGAAGAAGGAAACTACAAGTTATTTGTCCCTTTCCATTTAAGAAAAATTTTCCAGAAGTCTCACACAACACTTCAGCATCTGTTTTGTTGGTTTGATTTAGTAGGGGGCCGCATCATGGAAGGGTGTATGGGTAGCTGAGAAGTGTAATCTTTCTGCAGAATAATGTACAAATATTTGGCCAGGCAACTCATAGTCTATAGTCAGGGAATAACAGAAGGGACAACGTCTTCAATGAGAGTTTTACAGAAAACTCAGATACGAATTTTACAGAAATGTAATATCAGAGGCAAGGGAACCAAGTCCTGTGACCGTAAAGTATTGGTGCATCTATTCTACCCTCATTCTGGTCTCTGCTTTCTCCAAGAGAAGAGAATGCTGAAGGTCTAGAGAAATAATTACATGCTTAATATGTTGGATCCAGTGAACTTCCTTGAGGACCAACCTACATTTTTAAAAAAGGAAGTTCTAATGAAAAAGCACAAATCTAGTTCTTATCAGGAGATTTAATCAATGCATGGTCATATTTCTCTAAGCATCTCACAGGCAAGAGATACCTAAAACGTTTGCCTATAATTTCTCTAATAACTTAGTTATGAAGAAAGTGCTTTGTTCAAAGCACATCCAGGCATGAGGAGCTCTCTGAACCCTTTAATTCTAATGTGGATGGATTTGAGCCCCATTCCTTGAACTGTGGAAAACCAGAGCCCTTTGCATGATTGCCATGAGCTTTGGAAGGACTTTTGTTCTCAGGTTTATATCTGGCTTTGATCACCTGCTTCCACCAGGTGTCTCTGTTTTTATGTATCAACTTGATCACGTTGTTTCTCTTCCATGCTTTGTAGATATTGACATAGGACTTGGAAATTTTTCTCGTTTTACACATACATGCACACACACCAAACCAAAACAACAAAACCAAACCAAAACAACAAAACCAAACCAAAACTCCCAAAGTTATTTTGTGTGAGTCAAAGACTTTTCTGAAATACATCAGAATAGAGAATTATAGTATGTACACATGAAAAAAAAATAATTTAATTAAATAGCAGACATGTTTGAGATATTAAGTCCTTTGGTCACCAAACCATGGGGGGACATTTTCTTGGCAGCATCATTCCTATTTCCACTCTTGTTAATCTCCACTCAACCATGAGAAACTTTGCTGAGGTTTTCTGCATTAAAATGGAGTACAGCAAACCCCTCTTTGGCCCTGACGCCCTTGGCATACTCAAGGTGCTTTGAACTGCACATCTGGACAGCAGCTGTGCTCATCTGTGGATGTCCTTACTTCACTGGGCCATTGTCATATGACCGGTTTTTAGGGTTGTAAGAATGAAAATGGGAGCTCTTGGGAAGGTGGAATGAGATGGCAAATGTAAGAGACAAATCATGATATCTGAAAATAAGTACACACAGGTCACTTAATAAGGGTTAGGTATTGTTTTAAATAATTTTCAATTGATATTGCTTTTCTCATGGAGAAAAAATGTTGAGTCTTTCTATTCTTCTGGTGTAGATGGTTTTGAATACAGAAGCCTCCAGAATCAGAATTTGGGGAACAAGGCTAAATCAGGGATGATAGTCAGGTTCTTGGGACAGGCCAGTTATTGGGGTGATTTCATAAGGACATGGAGCTACTAGTTCTGTTACTGAAATTCAGTAGTGGAAGGCAGGAGCTGACCCTTCAAAACTCAAGCAGGCAAGTAGTGAGCAGTGGTCAGTTAACAAAGTCAACAAGAAGGAAAGGTAATATTTTTCCTTTCAAAATGTCAAATAGCTCTCTAAGCTGATCAGTAGTACTTTATTCTAAGCTTCCCTTTAACTAAACAGTAAAAATGTACAACCCACATGTTGCAGATCTCTGCCCCTTTGTGCCTTTACCTTGGCCCTAAATACCCGCCATTTACTCCCTTTGTTAGTTTCTCCCTTAACCGGCCCTTCTTTTCCTCCCTTACATTCCTCCTCTTTTTTACTCTTCTGCATCTTTAGATCTGTTGCTTTAATTGATCATGATTTGAGAACTTGAAGTCATTCACTGTTCCTGAGAATTTATGGTGCATATTTAATAGATCCATTTTCACTTTTAAAAGCAGGTGGACTTAATATTTTCCTCTACCTTTGTGATTTTGAGTTCTCAATTGTTTTTCCTTTTAAGAATATTAATCCATAATTGAAAATGACTTATTCATAGGAGCCCAGATGTTTCTCCTCCATGCTGTATATTGCTACTTCCCTATAGTTTGAAAAGTTATTTAACAACAATTTCTTGAAGATTTATTATATGTCAGACACTGAGACAGATGCTGTGTGTTAAATAAGATTTGGTTCCCTTCTTCAAGGAGCATGTAATGTATTTGGAGAGACAAGACATAAAATTCACAAGGCACAATTTAAACAATGGCTCAAAACATAATATAAAAACTCCCTACTGTATACCTTGCTAAATGGTTTAAAAGTTAAATACGCCAGATCTAGTTTAGTAATATAATTATATTGTCCCTAATTTTTTAGCAGCAAACTAAATTCTAATAATAAGGCGTCTTGCAATCCTCTTTAAAAGGAAAGCAACAGTATATCCAGTTTCTTTTAGAATGAAATCTACAAAGGTAATACTCCTATGGATCTCATTAAGCAGAAATGTTTCTCTCCTTTTCTCTCTGTTGAAATCTCAAAAGATTACAATAGATTTTTCCCATATTCTGTATTCACAGTCTCTGGCACTCACCCAAAATAGAGTATCACTTAAAAGAAAGGCACTTCTTTTCTGATATAGATGACTAATGTTTCATTTAAAATGTCATTTTAGATTTAATAGTCAAATCCCTGGACTCAAATCAGCAAAGGTAGCAAGATTCTCTATAAAAGGAAATAAAGACTTAAAAAAAGAACTACTTTTTTTAATATTAGATGGAGGAGAAAAAATACTTTCTTAGATTACTTACTAGTTATCTTAGATGGGAAATAAATTACGTGGCCTTGAAAACTCCTTCATCAGGAAGAAGCAGCATCCCACCTTACTGACATCTTGGGGGCAGGTAAGAAAGGCTGATCGCCTTCACCCTCAAGATGATGTGTTTTTAAGTCATCCTTGAACTTGAGAGTGACTGCTCCAAGGATCACAGAATTAATATGGAGACAGCCAGAGAATGATTGAAAAAATTTACATGCTTTTCATTTCCACTAATATTTAAATTTATTCTGTAATGACAGTTTACTTCTATGGATGGGAAAGATCAGAAGTACAGGGTAGGAGCAGTCATTGTGCAGGTTCTCAAAAATAGTGCTCCCCTGAAATGGTCAACCTAGGCAGCTTCTTAGAGTGTTTGAACTGTCTTAGGCAGAAGGTCAAAGGGGGTGGGATTAGGTGGGAGAAATGGAAAGCTGGGGATTGTAGGCATATACATTTAGCTCACATCCTGCTGGAACATATTTGTTTTAATTCTTTTGCTACTGTAAATTGTATTATAATGAACTTGTATCTTTGTTAGTTCACAATTCTGTAAGTATATTTCATGGCTACATTTCCAGAGAAAGAATTTCTGAATTAAAGGAAAACATACATTTTGGTCTTCATTGTTGTTAAAATAGGCATAATTTTCTCTATTCCCAGCAACGCTGGGATGTGTATCTTTTCCTACCACCATCTGAGACAGTGCATTATCCAACATTTCTGATCTTTGCCCACTGGATAGTAAGGAAGTAAGTGAATAAAATATAAACAAATGTATAAATATAGGAATTTGATTCTCATATTCATTTTTCTAATTGTGAGTGAAGTTGAATGTGTTTTTGTGATTTTCTTTCTTTCTTTTTTCTTTTTCTTTTTTGCAATGGGGATTGCACCCAGGAGCACTTAAAACCCCAAGCCACATCCTCAGCCCTTTTCATATTTTATTTAGACATAGGCTCTCGCTAAGTTGCTTAGGGCCTCACTAAGTTGCTGAGGCTGGCGTTGAGCTCATGATCCTCCTGCCTCAGCCTCCCCAGCAGCTGGGATTACAGGCATGAGCCATGGTTGCCAGCAAGTTTTTGTAATTTTAAGAGCCATTGAATTTCCTTTCCTAAAATATCTGTCATATCTTTACCCGCTTTTCTCTTGATAACTTCATTTTTTTATTGAGTTTGGATACTTTTTGTTAAATTAATTTTTTATTTATATATGACAGTGGAATGCATTACAATTCTTATTACACATGTAAGAGCACATTTTTTCATATCTCTGGTTGTATTCAAACCATTTCATGTCTTCATACATATACGTTGAATAATAATGTCCATAATATTCCACCATCATTTCTAACCCCATGCTCCCTCCTTTCCCCTCCCATCTCTCTGCCCTATCTAGAGTTCGTCTATTCCTCCCATGCTCTCTCTCCCTACCAAACTATGAATCAGCCTCCTTGTATCAGAGAAAACATTTGGCATTTGGTTTGGGGGATTGGCTAACTTTACTTAGCATTATCTTCTTTAACTCTACGCATTTACCTGCAAATGCCATGATTTTATTCTCTTTTATTGCTGAGTAATATTCCTTTATGTATATATGCCAATTTTTTTTTATCCAGTCATCTATTGAAGGGCATCTATGTTGCTTCCACAGTTTAGCTGTTGTGAAATGTGCTGCTATAAACACTGATGTGGCTGTGTCCCTGTAGTATGCTGTTTTTAAGTCCTTTGAGTATAGGCTGAGGAGAGGGATAGCTGGGTCAAATGGTGATTCCATTCCCAATTTTCCAAGAAATCTCCATACTGCTTTCCATATTGGCTGCACCAATTTGCAGCCCCACCAGCAGTGTATAGAGTGTACCTTTCCCCCACATTCTTGCCAACACTTATTGTTGTTTGTCTTCATAATAGCTGCCATTCTGACTGGAGTGAGATGAAATTATAGAGTGGGTTTTGATTTGCATTTCTCTAATTGCTAGCGATGATGAACATTTTTTCATATATTTGTTGATTGATTATATATCATCTTTTGAGAGTGTCTGTTCAGGTCCTTGGCCCATTTATTGATTGGGCTATTTGTTTTTTTGGTGCTTAGCTTTTTGAATTTTTTATATACCCTAGAGATTAGTGCTCTATCTGATGTGTGAGGGGTAAAGTTTTGCTCCCAAGATATAGGCTCTTTATTCATCTCACAGATAGTTTCTTTTGATGAGAAGAAACTTTTTAGTTTGAGTCCATTCCATTTATTGATTCTTGATTTTAATTCTTGTGCCACAGGAATCTTATTAAGGATGTTGGGACCTAATTCCACATAATGAAGATTAGGGCCTATTTTTTCTTCTATTAGATGCAGTGTCTCTAGTTTTATTCCTAGGTCCTTGATCCGTTTTGAGTTGAGTTTTGTATATGGTGAGAGATAGGGGTTTAATTTCATTTTGTTGCATATAGATTTCCAGTTTTCCCAACACCATTTGTTGAAGAGGCTATCTTTTCTCCAATGTATGTTTTTGGTGCCTTTGTCTAATTTAAGATAGCTGTAGTTATGTGGGTTAGTCTCTGTGTCCTCTATTCTGTACCATTGGTCTATCAGTATGTGTTGGTGCCAATACCATGCTGTTTTTGTTACTATTGCTCTGTAGTATAGTTTAAGGTCTGGTGTAATGATGCCACCTGCTTCACTCTTCCTGCTAAGGATTGCTTTAGCTATTCTGGGTCTCTTATTTTTCTAGATGAATTTCATGACTGCTTTTTCTATTTCTATGAGGAATGTCATTGGAATTTTGATCGGAATTGCATTAAATCTGTATAGTGCTTTTGGTAGTATGGTTATTTTGATAATATTAATTCTGCCTATCCAAGAGCAAGGTAGATCTTTCCATCATCTAAGGACTTCTTTGATTTCTTTCTTTAGAGTTCTGCAATTTTCATTATATAGATCTTTCACTTCTTTCATTAAGTTGATTCCCAAGTATTTTTTTGTTTGTTTATTTTTGAGGCTATTGTAAATAGTGTAGTTTTCCTCATTTCCCTTACTGAGGATTTGTTACTGATATACAGAAATGACTTTGATTTATGGGTGTTATCTTATATCCTTCTACTTTGCTGAATTCATTTACTAGTTCTAGAAGTTTTCTGGTGGAATTTTTAGGGTCTTCTAGTATAGAATCATATCATCAGCAAATAGTGACAGTTTGAGTTCTTCTTTTCCAATGTATATCCCTTTAATTTCTTTCGTCTGTCTAATTGCTCTGGCCAGTGTTTCAAGAACTATGCTAAATACAAGTGGTGAAAGATGGCATCCCTGTCTTGTTACAGTTTTTAGAGGGAAGGCCTTCAATTTTTCTCCATTTAGAATGATGTTGGCCTGGGGTTTAGCATAGGTAACCTTTATGATGTTGAGATATGTTCCTGCTATCCCTAATTTTTCTAGTGTTTTGAACATGAAGGGGGCTGTATTTTGTCAAATGCTTTTTTCTGTGTCTATTTAGATGATCATATGATTCTTATCTTTAAGTTTATTGATGTGATGAGTTACATTTATTGATGAACCAACCTTATATCTCTGGGATGAATCCCACTTGATCGTGGTGCATGATATTTTTGATATGTTTTTGTATTGGATTTGCCAGAATTTTATTGAGAAATTTTGCATCTATGTTCATTAGAGATATTGGTCTGAAGTTTTCTTTTCTTTTTTCTTTCTTTCTTTTTTTTAATGTGTCTTGGTCTGGTTTTGGAATCAGGGTGATATTGGCCTCATAGAGTGAGTTTGGAAATGTTCCCTCTTTTTCTATTTCCTGAAATAAATTGTAGAGTATTGGTATTAGTTCTTCTTTAAAGGTCTTGTAGAACTCAGCTGTGTATCCAGTCAGACCTGGGCTTTTCTTGGTTGGTAGACTTCTGGTGGCATCTTCTATTTTATTGCTTGCAATTGATCTGATTAAATTGTGTATGTCACCCTGATTCACTTTGGGCAAATTTTATGACTCTAGAAATGTTTTGATGTCTTCAATATTTTCTATTTTATTGGAGTACAAGTTTTCAAAAATAATTTCTAATTCTCTTCTGTATTTCTGTAGTAATATTTTCTTTTTCATCATGTATGTTAGTAATTTGAGTTTTCTCTCTCCTTCTCTTCATTAGCATGGCTAAGGGTCTGTCAATTTTATTTATTTTTTCAAAGAACCAACTTTTTGTTTTGTCAATTTTTTTCAATTATTTCTTTTGTTTCAATTTAATTGATTTCATCTCTGATTTTAATTATTTTCTGTCTTCTACTGCTTTTTCGGTGTAGATTTGTTATTTTTTTCTAGGGCTTTGAGATGTAATGTCAAGTCATTTATTTGTTGACTTTTTCTTCTTTTAAGGAATGAACTCCATGCAATGAACTTTCCTCTTACAACTGCTTTTATAGTGTCCCAGAGATTTTGATATGTTGTATCTCTGTTCTCATTCACCTCTAAAAATTTTTAATCTCCTCTTTGATGTCTTCTGGAACCCATTGTTTATTCAGTAGCATATTACTTAGTCTCCAGGTGTTGGAGTGGATTTTATTTCTTATTTTATCATTGATCTCTAATTTCATTCCATGATGATCTAATAGAATGCAGGGTAGTATCTCTACTTTTTTTATACTTGATAAGAGTTGCTTTGTGGCATAGTATATGGTCTATTTTAGAGAAGGATCCATGTGCTGCTGAGAAGAAAGTGTATTCTTTCATTGAAGGATGAAATATTCTATATATGTCAGTTTAGTCTAAGTAATTGAATGTATTATTGAGTTCTATAGATTCTTTGTTCAGCTTTTGTTTGAAAGATATATCTAGTGATGAAAAAGGTTTGTTAAAGTCACCCCAAATTATTGTGTTGTGGTCTATTTGATTCTTGAACTTGAGAAGAGTTGGTTTGATGAACATAGATACTCCATTGTTTGGAGTATATATATTTATAATTGTTAAGTCTTGTTGGTGTATGGTTCCCTTGAGCAGTATGTAGTGTCCTTCTTTATCCTTTTTGATTGACTTTGTTTGAAATCTGCTTTATTTGACATGAGGATGGAAACCCTGCTTGCTTCCGCAGTCCATGTGAGTGGTATGATTTTTCCCAACTCTTCACCTGCAGTCTGTGGATGTCTTTTTCTATGAGATGAGTCTCTTGCAGGCAGCATATTGTTGAGTCTTTTTTTTAAATCCAATTTACTAGTCTATGTCTTTTGATTCATGAGTTTAGGCCATTAACATTCAGGGTTATTATTGAGACGTGACTTGTATTCCCAGCCATTTTTGTTTATTTTTGGTATTTAATGTGACTTGATTTCTCCTCTAGTTAATTTTCCTTTAGTGTAATACCTCCCTCTGCTGATTTTCATCTCCTCTTTGTGGAATATTTTGCTGAGGAGGTTCTGTAGTCCAGGCTTTCTAGTTGTAAATTCTTTTAACTTTTGTTTATCATGGAAGGTTTTTATTTCATCATCAAATCAAATCTAAAGCTTAGTTTGCTGGATATAAGATTCTTGATTGGCATCCATTTTCTTTCAGAGCTTGGTATATGTTGTTCCCGATCCCCTGGCTTTGAGAGTCTGTCTGGGTTTAAAAGTCTACTGATACACAAATTGGTCTCCCCCTATATGTGTCTGATTTCTCTCTCTTGTGGCTTTTAAGATTCTACCCTTATTATGTATGCTAGGCATTTTCATTATAATGTGCCTTGGTGTAATTTTGTACATTTGGTGTCCTGTAAACCTCTTTTATTTGGTTTTCCAATTCGTTCTTCATGCTTGGGAAATTTTATGATATTATCTCATTGAAGAGTTGTGCATTCCTCTGGTTTGAAACTCTGTGCCTTCCTTTATTCCAATAACTCTTATATTTGGTCTTTTGATGCTGTTCCATAATTCTTGTATGTCCTGTTCATGGTTTCTAAGTATCTTCACTGTTTAATCAGCTTTATTTTCCAGATTGTATACTTTGTCTTCATTATCTGACATTCTTTCTTCCAAGTGATCTAGTCTGTTGGTTATACTTTCTATTGTGTTTTTTTATTTGGTTTATTGTATCCTTCATTTCAAAGATTTCTGACTGGTCTTTTTTTCAGAGTCTCTATCTCTTTCTTGAAGTAATTTTTTTGCTCCTGTAATTGCTCTCTTATTTCTTTGTTGGAGTGATCAATTTTTGCCTGTATTTGCTCATTTAGATAATTCTTTAATTCACAGATCATTTTAAGTATGAACCTTCTGAATTTCTTCTCTGATATTTCATCAACTTCACTGTCCATGGGTTCTGTTATTATAGTGTCCTGGTTTGTTTGGGGCACTTTCCTCCCTTGTTCATGTTCTCTATGTGTCATCCTTTCTTGCAGCATGAATCTGGGATACTACAGTTTCTATCCTATATTCTTTTAGTACCTGTGCAGAGTGTCTGAACCTCACCTTGATGTTGAGTTTCCAGACCCTGTTGGTGTCCCTCAATGTAGGCCACAACATCTAAAGCTGGTCACAGCAATAACTGAGGTAACTCAAGATAATAGTTGAGGTGCCCCAAGATGGAAGCCATGTCCTACAGGAATGGGGATGAAAGTATGGGCCTCACACTCTTTTTGGGATGTCTGCTCTGAGATGCAGCTGCTTCTGGGCCCTGTCTGTTGTCAAAAACTGCATGGGGTACTGCATGGGAAAGGCTATGGCGATGACTGCAGTGTCCCAAGATGGAAGTGGGTTAGGCTTAGGCTCCCAGGTGGGGGGTGGTTGTGGCAAACTTGACCTATTCTGTACCTGGGTCTTGCGCAAGTTGGTATGGGCAGATCTGGGCTGGGCCTGGGCTCCAGCAGTAGTCTGCTGGTTGGAAGAGGAAATCATGTGCTGGAGGCTGGGCTCTGGAGGGTGTCTGCCAGGGGAGGGGTGGACCTAGGCCTCCTGTGAGCCTGGGTTCTGCACAGGCTGGTGTGGGTGGATCTGGGCTTGACCTATTGAATTCTTATGGAATTCTTTTACTTCTTAAATTCTAACTCCTTAAGATGTAAACCTATGTTTTATCTTTGTATTTTCTACCTAGTAATATTCAGAGCATGATAGATACTCTATGACAAGTGAATAACCAAATGATTACATTTGTAAATAAATCAATGTGTCTATCAATCAGTGGTTTTGTTTCTGTGCTTTCAACAGTATTTCCATTGAGTTTTGATTAAAATACAAAAAAGGCATAATAGTTCAATTTTTAGTTCTGCTGTATGGTAACATTCTGTGTAATCCAAGGTGGCAATTCCTACATCAATTTTGTAAATTAAAATGTTAATGAAGAAAAGCCATGAAGCCTGAAATTTTTCTTCCAGTTGTTCTGCCTTTACTCTCCAAAAGTATAAATGAACATCTGTGTATCTGAAACAAAAGGCAAATTAAAATGTGGGATTAATTAAGCATTTAATAGACAAACATAAATTTGAGCATTGTAGAGGTGGTAAAATCAATCATTTCCAGTGTGTTATATTGGAGTGTTTTGATTTTACTAAATATTTACTAAAAGATGACTTGATCTGTAAAATTATACAGCAAAAAACATTAGCTTTTACATACAAAATTATCTTTGGAAGAATTGTCCATTAAATATTGTTGCTTAAAAATCCATGCTTTGCACAACTTTGTTATCAGGAGCCTTTATGTTTGACATTTTGGAAGCAAGAAAAGCAAATGGCTTAAAAAGGTGAAAAGCCAATTCATCATAATGCCTGACATTTCAAAGTTTTACTATCATTTGCAATTTAAAATTCAGAAATGATAACCACATTCAAAGGGTCTTACTGAAATATATATATTTATTTGGGAAAACAAAAGGGTTACAAAAAGTTAATGGTTTTGAATTTGAATGTTTATGCCTCCCTATCTCACATTCAAATTTTATAAAATAGTGAATTTCTGCCTTCTGCAAAAATAAAAATGTATTTAAAAGAAGCTGACTTTAAAAATCCAACATATGACTTTTCACCCATGGTTAAGAGAATTTTCTTGACCATGTATCATGTGATCTTTATTGATGACATAGTTTATTTTTAATCAAACTTGGGAGAAATGAGGAGATTTAGGGATGGGGAAAGGTTGATTAATGAGTACTAAGTGTATGGTTAGGTAGGAGTAAGGAGTGCTGGTGTGAGCTCTGGCATAGGGGGATGATCCTAAATTATAATTGTGTATTGTATATTTCAAAACATCAGAATAAAGGATATTGAATGTCTTCAACATGAAGAAAAGTGATAGAAAATTTAGGAGATCAATAATTTTACCCTGTTTTGGAAATTACAAAATATAATGTACTTATATTGAAACATCACATGGTAACCCATTAATATGTACAAGTTTTATGTTTTTATGTATCAGATAAATATGCAAATACATAATAAAAATAAAAGTATTAAACAATAAAACATAAAGGAACATAAAATATGTTTAAATATGTTATGGGAATTCTACTTGGGATGTCAATAATAATCATGATGTTGTTGTACACTTATACATAAGGTTTTCCTGGCCAGGGACTCCTATCTGGTAACATCAGGAGGTATTTTCAATAGTATCTGCATCAGAATATATCTAACTTCTGGGATTCTACATACCTATAGTCTCATAAGTCCCAGAAGGTCCCCCTAAAAGTCCTGGAACCCAGATGACTTGAGACCCTAAATTTGATCAGCCACTTCACTTCTCTTTAAAGAAATCAGCATTAAGATTGAGAAACAGAATGGGCATCAGCCATTACAACGTTTACTCTTTTTCTTGTCTGGAATAGATAGTTCAGCTCCTCTCCTCTTGTAAAGAATGCCTTTTTCTGTGTATTATGCTCAGCTTTCTTACAGTTACCCTCAGATCAGCAAAGCAAAGCATTCCCTTTCTTCCTTCCTTACAAATACTGCAAGTAGAAGCATCTTGTGGTTTGTACAATTGACAACTGCAGCCACTGTTCCAGGACAGATTGATAGAAACTCATATTCTCCTTAACATAACCCAGAAGTGCCTGTTCATCTACTTTATGGCTGAGGCACACATTTCATTGTTGCTCTGTGATCTAATTCAGACAAGAGGTAGCTGCTGCATTTTCAATTGATTTATAAAAATAGCTGGTTGCACTAGACACTATCTGACGTCAATGGAATCATTAAAAAGCAGTGACCAGCCTGCAGAATGTCTCCGTTGAAGCTACTGAAGCTCAGTGTGCAGACTTAAAGAGATATCATTTTTTTTTCTTTTGACTAACAGCCATCTCTTCCTATTGCAAGGCAATTATTATCAGTCATTTAGCAAATACGTGGTCAATGTTTAAGTTCTTTGCACTACATCATGGTGCATAATCTTGTACAAAAGTTCAGCCCCATGTGGGAAGGATTTAAATTCTGTGACTGTGGCAGGAATGGATTTTTAAAGACCTTTGAAAATTTCTCAGTAGACCCTTGTATAATTTTATTGGTTTCCAATGACAGCCTTTGTCCTGGAACTTCTAGCCATGACTGAGGCAGGAAGTCCCTGAAATTTTAATGGTAACCAATGTGGTACTAAGGCCCATGTATGAATTCTTTCTAAGAGTTGGAACTCATACCAGGAGCCAGACATGAATATAAAAATGTCATGTGGGACCAGAATTAGGAGTATGCAAAATTTGCTATCCCATAAAAAGTTCTACCAGTCCTTCTCTCCAGGATGGATTCCCCTCATTTTCCTTGCTATCAAGTTAAATTTGACCTGTCCTTCCAATGAACCTGATGATGTCTTGCTTGAACTCTCTAGCATTAATTTTCTTTCCCTTTCCTTCCTAGGCAGGCTGCTCCAGTTTACAGTCATTGCCTATCTAGGACCTTTATCAACTCTTTCTTGCACTTTCATAGAAGAATGCCCTCCTGACCCCTGACCAACATATCTCCACTCTGTCTTTCACCATACCTCAGTTGCAATCCTTCTAAATACCAACACGATCACGTTAGCCTCTTATCTAACCATGATCAGTGTCTCCCTGGGTAAATGCTCCACTGCTTTCACATCTTTTAACCACATCCAAGCCAGAGACCAATTAACAAGTATAGTTGTATCTTGTTTACCTCTGTATCTTTAGGAAATAGAAAAGTACCTGGAAATAGTGATATTAAGTTAAAATATTAAGTCAATGAATGAGTGAATGTCATTTCCTCATGAGAGTTCAGTTATTAGTTGGGACTAAGTTTTTAATCTAGGTTTGAGTAAGCAGTTAACTTCTGTATTGCTTGATTGATGAAAATAAATTTAACATTGTACTACATACTACTCTTTTTGGTATAATTACCTTCCCCTTACCGGCCCCGGTAAGAAACTTTTCACACTTGAAAACAACATGTACAGGAAGATAGCAGGCTTTCCCAAGGGACTCTCAAGATAAGAGGTCTTGTGATTTTGAACTTGTGTTAGTTAATTGCCTAGGTTAGCACATCAATGGGAAGTCAAACCTTGTTCTTTTAAATGCCTCAATAAACATGTTTATATCTTGTTGTGCAGATAATATTATAGCTAATCACTGAGCTTCACCACTAAGCAACTGTCAATGGAAAATGCAGAGCAATCAGATCAAATCAATAAGGTTGTCTAAAAGCAATTACAGGAAGGAGTGACATAGACTTGATGTTGTCTGACCTGTTTCAGAACACTTTGATTGCATTTTTGGCTTAAATAGATTTACTGTAACCATGCTGTTATTGGTAAGTATTTCAGGACACCTGGGAACAGAATAACCCTTCCTTTCCTTTTTCCTTTCTTCTTTCCATCCTTCCTCCCTCCCTCCATTGCTTTCTTCCTTTTTATTTTCCATTTCAGTGCAAATAGCATGAGTTTTGGAGTTATGTGCTCCTAGTTTTAAATGCAATTTACAAACTTTGTAATGCTGAAATAACTTCTAACCTTTGGGAAGCCCTGATTCTTCTACTGCAAGGTCATCAAGGTTGAAACAAATAGCATGCAAGTAATAGAAGCAGAATACCTATTAGCTTTTCTTCTGCACACTATGCTTTAATTTCCCTTTTATTTCTCCTTTGTCTTCATCTTCCTGCTCTATAAGGCCCTTGGTGACTTTCTTTAATTTCCAGGATAATGTCTAAAATTATGTCTTGCAGATTCTACAGAGTTCTATAATTTAGGGAAATGTAAAACTTCCTTAAGCATATTAATAACTAGAAAAATACCATTTCTCGTGTTGTAGTCACAAAGGGTCTAGTTCCACTGACTGAAGAGTTTAGAATCTTTCTTCAATAGGATAAATGTCCACAATAGTATTATAGTGTTCCTTTAACACTCTTATAATTTAGAGAAATTCTCTCTTCTCCAAAAAAAGTTAGGGACCTAGTAATCTAAAATGTTATTAAGTAATGCAGGAGTAATGGGACCAGTTTGCAAACTAAGAAAATTAGTGACAGATGCACCAATTATCAATTTACTACCTCACTTCCACATCGCATTTCATTGCCTGCCTCATGAAAATACAGCTGGGCCCTTTAAATGAATTTTCTTTGTCATCTGGCATAATGTTTAGCCTTATCAGTGGAAGACTTTGGGGGGAAATTACAGGAAGAGCATGTTATTCTCTGCCTGGTCCCGTCTTATTCCTCTAGCCAGGCTCCCGTGGCACAGTTTCTTCAGTGCTGAGTTTTCATTGCCCTCCTTCTCCAGTGCCCATGCCCTGTAGTGCAGAGTATCCAGAAGCATCCATTGGCTGGCAGGTTCTCCTAAGAGCCTTGCAGATAATTTTGCAACGATGCATCCTTGAATAGGCATGTCCTCGAGCAAATCTTCCTGTGAACCTACTTGTGCAACACTGCAGTGAATTGGGGGGTATGACATCTCCTTCTGATGACTTTCTCCGGATGGCAAATGTCATCAAGTTCTAATGGCAAAGGGTCTCAGTAACTCTTCTTATATCCACCGAGCCACAGTTGTGCCCTTCCCAGTGAAGTATAGATCGTAGCCTTCTTTGGATGCTCTGTTTCAGCTCTAAGGATAGGTACTGTCCTTTATTTCTGCTATTTCTAAATTCCCTATAGTTCTAGTTCTCCTTACTTTATGCTAGCCAATACCCCATTATTTTAATCCTCTGTTATAGCTAATAATTATATAATAAAACTTCCCTGTTTAAACTACTGTGTGTGTTCTCTTTGTTTGATCTTGATAGATACACCAGAGTCTATTATCTACATGGGAAAATGAAACAATAAACCTGTTTCATTTAGATGACATTCTGTAAATTTGTTAACAGAGGGATTTTTCTGTTTTCTCTTTGGAAGTAGGCCTTTTATAAAATGGTAAAAAAATTAAAAAGGATATTGATCATGTAATTATTTCACATGAAAAGTCTGTAGAAAAATGTAACAAAAGAAAAGTTGCAGGGGAAAAGACACACTATTTGATCAATGTGTGCTAAAAACATTGTTTTAAAAATGTCTATGAAAAATGTGAGAATGTTGTTCATGGTGACATTACAAGGAAAAAATATCACAAATGAGTTTTTTACACACTAGTAATCTTATTTTTATTTTACATTATTTTGTCTTAAATTCAATAAACAACTAGCCTACTAAATGGTAGAGGAATCTATAAAATAAAAGAGATTGATTATAAATTATATGATTTTAAAACATGCAGTGACTATTACAGCATTTCTTCAAGATGTGGACCAAGTTTTAGTAACCCGAGTGCAGGTACTTCCTGCACCCTTACACTCAATACCCATGCCTACACCAAATCCAAGAGTGTGATACGGTATGAAAATAGGGTCTTTGCAGATGTGATTAGTTAAGATGAAGTTGTACTAGGATAGATGTATACTAACCCAGTCACTGGTGCTTTCAGAAGAAGAGAAAACAGAGAAAAATCAGGTGCCCTGATGATGGAGGCAGAGACTAGTTATTAACCAGCCAAGGAAAGCTGAGGACTGCTAGGGGCAGTTTCTTCCTCAGAGCCTTCTGAAGGAGCCAATCCTGCCAACACCTTGATTTCAGACTTCCACTCTCCACATCTGTGATGGGATACATTTCTGTTCTTCTAAGCCATCAGATTGTTGAAATAGCCTTAGTAAGCTAATACTCAGTTACTCGACTAGCTGTTTGGAATTCCCTGAAAAATCAGACACAAATCATTACTGGGCATATGGAGCTACTGTCATCTTCTGTTATTTTTCATTTAATTTAAAAACATGTTTTACCGATGTGAATCTGCAATATGTATATGGGATAAAAATGGGAGTTCATAATCCGCTTGAATCAAATGTATGAAATATGATATGTCAAGAGCTTTGTAATGTTTTGAACAACTAATAATAAAAAAAATAAATAAAAAATAAAAACATGTTTTTACAGGGTATATTTTTAACTTAGAAGATCTTTCTCTTCTCACAACCTCATAAATTGCAGCTGCTGAAATAGGCCAAAATTTGGAAATGTGGCCTTGGGGGTCAGGGGGTCTGTTTAGATAGGAGCATCAAAGTATATTTAAAAAATACTGTTAAAAGGACACCCTACAGAAAATCTTATGGAATTCCTAACTAGTAAGACACACACACATGTACATACTACTGTGAACTTCATCTCCCTTCCTAATTCAGAAGTGGCTTATCTCATGTAATGTACAGATTGAATTCAGCCAATCATTTCAAAAACGACTTTAAGAACTCAGCTGAGGACTACATGATCTCCTTCAATTAATATTGATTTGGGAGAAATAATTTGGTGCTACCAAAGCTATAACTTTCTCTCATTGTCAAACTATTAATTCAACTACATTAGCAACCTATTCTAAAAATTGTCTCTCAGAACTGCCTGTTGCTTCCCGTCCAGTAAGAATCCTAGTCCACATATATTCAAATTAAATGATACATCTAATATTCTCTTACATTGTGTGTATCTTAGAGAGGTTTCTTTCCACTCTTTTTTATATGAAACAATGACTTTATTTTTATATTGCTTGTAATGCCTTAGTATAATGTGAATTTTAGCATAATGTGACTTTATTTTAAGAATGACTGCAGGGATATGGATTTCTAGTTTTTAATTCTAAACATCATAATAAAAACTTTTGCTTCTGGAACATGAATAATACTTTAAAAAACAGACTTTTTCCTAGATAAGTATTTAATGTTGAAATACATTAATTAAAATGACTCCAAGGAAAGTGTATGTGGAAATTTCTTCTAATATTTTTGAAACTTTTCTCTAAGTTTGAAATAATTTAAAATTAAATAGTATGAACAAGATCCCCACAGTTAAAACTAGAAATTACCTTAATATTTGATTTTACGTTTCAACTTCCTACAGATTCAGAACTGAACTCAAAGCAAATTCAAGGTAAAGTTACAGAATAAATTAATAGAATGCTTACCTACATGGCATGGTTTCAGAGGTATAGGAAATTCTTTGCAGAGGGCACCTGCTACTTATGTCTGACTAGAGCACCTTTTACATCTTCTAGTACATCTTCTAATAGCAGAGTTTCTATTTTCCTTTCCTACCACTGCTAACCCATGTTCAGTCACAGCTAGGAGTGGGGCTGGCATAGGACCAACCAGTATATAGTTGTCACTGGTATCCATGGAGTCTTGGTTCCAGACCCCTGTGGATACAAAATCTGGGGACACAAAAATCTGTGGACACTCAAATCTGTTGTGTAAACTGCACAGTGTTTGCATATAACTTATGCATATCTTTGTGTATATTTTGAATAATCTCTTGCTTATGTATAGTACCTAATATAAGATAAATTATATGTAATAGTAGTTATATTATTTGTCTGGAGAATAATTACAAGAGAAAAGGTGTGCTTGTTCAATATAAATATATTTATTTTTCTGTGAATACTTTTGATCCATGGTTTGAATCCACAGATGCTATACTCCACTTTTGCTGGAACCCACCAATGTCAGAACCCACATAGGAACCTCCACAAGCTCAGCTGTGGGTACACAAGACTAATGGTCAGTGCTTGTTTGGGAAATTGGTTTCAGGCCCACAGCAGACCAATGAGACTCAATTCTGTTTCTTGCTTCAAACTACTTACTGGGATAAAGTATCTTTGATAATATCGACTCAGTCTGAAAAGGTTCCACTTAAACAGAGTCACTGAAGAGCGAAAAAAAGAAAAAAACATGAGAAACAGAAAAATCAAGCCCTGATGATATTGTTAGCCCAACACTATCTCTTCTTTGGGACCCAATTAGTTTGCAAAGTAATACACTTTCTCCTCCTCTGTTTTGGCTTAAAATCATTTGAGTTGGACTTCTGTCACTTAGAAACTGAGCATGTTAAAATTAGCTTGGGATGAAAAATTAATATTTGGATGGCCGTTCACCAGGTTGGAATAATAGACAAATGTAAAGTCAGCTCTGCAAAGTCAGAACTCTCTTTCATGAGGACCCTGCAGCTCTGAGGTGTCATAGTAACCCTCTTCTTGAATGAGTGTGGCTGTTTGAAATTCTATAAGTAAGAATAAAAGATCCCATTCTTGTGTGCAGGGATTTAAGTTACTTTGATATAGAGAAGCAGCCTCTTCTCAGCCTGAAGTCCAGAGCTTCAGATGAGTTTCCACACACAACATGACAGCTGCCTGCAATGTAATAGGGTCAAAGGAAACAGGATTCAGACTCTCCCTTGCAGTCTAGACCTGACCTGACCCCTTTTACAGTCTTATTTTTCTTAGAATCTATCAAAACACTGGTGTTTAAATTCCATCTGCACTCCATTCTTGCACATTACAATTTTAGTGAGATGACCCTTGTTTCATCTTCCGGGTGGTCTGTCTCTTTGTAGTAGGTAAACAAATGACTTTATCAGACTGTAAGTAGTTAATGATGATTTTAGGTAGACAAAGCTTGAAAAACTTAAAGATTTTAGTTATATAACTTCCTTCCTTACAATAATTCCACCACTCAGATTTGATAATTAAAGATCTGGTCATTAGTTCCTCCCCCTTAGTAAATCTCATGGGGAATTTGAGAGATTGAACTTATATGTAATAGTAGTTATATTATATTGTCTGGAGAATAATTACAAGAGAAAGTGTTTAAAGTTGGGCTCCATAGACTCCTCTAAGAGGCACACATGTCACAGTAAATCTTCATCGTTGGAAGCTTGTTTTGAAGGCAGAATCTAGCTTTATTCCTAACTTGCTTGTATTTAATTAAGATCTCAAGGTAATTGTATGCATGACAAAGTTCAAGAAGTATTGCTCTGGAGAGTCCCAAAAGTTTCCATGGGGTTCCTCGGGAAAACTAACGGGCAAGGAAAGGAGACACCAAACTATTAGCCTTTCCTTGAAGAAAGCCATCCTGTAATATATTGCTATGTGATGTCACTTTTCTGTGAATACTTAATTAAAATAAAAATAATTTGAATAAGTACTATTATAGGCCACATTACTATTTCATAGTGAATGAGCTCATTAAATTGTGTGTAAGGGAATAAGTTTTGTTTTCTGTGCACCAGGTGAAGAAGAATCCTACTAAGAGAAATTTGGGAATTCAAACACAATCTTCTACTCAATTTCCTAATTTTTCCATCTGTACAGAAAGGGCTTCTGGCAGGAAAAGCTGGTTCTTTTAGACTACATGCATCTGGGGTTCTAGAATGAATTTGGAGGTGGTTTTTCAAAGACCTATTTGTATAAAAACCAAGGATCCTACTAGGATAATGTCTTGAGAAAAGGAAAAGCCAAAAAAAAAAAAAATGAATTTGACTAAGAAGAAAGCATTGGTCCTTGGAGGGGAGTGGAAATGGAACTGTGAAGGCCCTATATTAGAATGCATCCTGAGAGAGAAGCATTTCCTCACCTACCTTCACATGGCCCAAACCATTCATCCCTTTGCCACCTGAGGACTCTACCTTCATAGGGATGCCCAGGTGGGCATAAGCAGGGTCTACTGGTAGGTTGCTTGGCCTGGCAGAGAAGGGGCAGAGACTGTAGTCTCCAGCAGACAGGGAGGGCATGGAGGTTTTTGTATTAAGCACATAGGAGACATCATCTGCATACTCAAACAAGAGTAGGGAAGGAGAGGGTCTTCCAAAAGGGAATGGGAGCTGGGGACTCACGTGGGAGCAGGCATCCGTGGAATTTAATTAACATATTCATGCAAACCCATATGTATCTACTGGCAGATGAGGGACAGGAAAATTGAGGAAGAGATTTTGCTGACATTCGAAATATAATCTCTTCCCCCATCCTTTCTTGGTTCTTTTAAAATACATCCATTATAAACCAAGTTCCCCTGAATGAATATTCTCCACAAATATTTTTTTGACTTTATAGCTAAGAGGTAGGAGATTTTTAGACTTGGAGAGAACACCATGCAGTGTATTTCCCCCCTAAATCTTCCTCATATTCTTGGTATTCCTCCAAGGAATTCAAGGGGTATTCTTTAATGAACCCTCATCTCTCAAGCGTCTTGGTACATTCATGGTATTTATCAGGCATTTGTCCACAATTCAATTAAGTCACAACCAGGCACAATTTTATTTCATTGTTTCCAAACATGTTTCAATACCTTGTTGCACCCTGGGAATACAAAAATAGAACTTTCAAGGCTTAAGTTAAAGATTTTTATTGTTGTTCAGAAATTAAAGAGTACAGTTTAATATCTGAGCAGTTATGTTGACACAAAAGATTTTTTTCTTAATTATTTCTGTGCAAAACCACCAGAAGTCAAACTTCATGTTCTTATGGAAAAAAAAAGTATGTGGAGAATAAAAGTTAGGCAGGGAGTGCTTATTAACTCCCAGCAGCGGAGTTCTCCCCTACCTACTCTTCTTGTCACTTAATGACACCAAATCCCACTTCTGAGAATTTAATGTGGTTTGCCTTTGCCTAATAGCTCCAGATGATTCCAAGAAATTTTCTACCCACAGGACTGAAGGATGAATTTTGGTAGCAGCTGCCCCATTATATTTAGGGTCACTTCTTTCTACCTAATCTCAGCACGGTCATTATTATGACTAACTTTTAAGGACATATATTGAAATCCACATGGTGAGCCATCGTTAAAATATTCTACCATGCAACAGTATTTCTTTCCATCTAAAAAGAAATATCTGCTTTCATTCCAGATGATGTTTTTACTCCATCGATCCTGATAGCATCACTGTTTTTACCCTCTGTGGAGGAGATTCTTCTTTACTTGTTGTGCTCTGCTTACCTGAAATATAAAAGTCTACTTGTTGTCATCCTAAAGCTATGATCAGCTTCCTCTGTGGAGTGTGAATCATTTCTGCTGTAGCCTAGAGGTGGGGGGGGGCAGGTGAAGGGATGGAGCCTCTGGATTTGCCCACGTACAGAGTCATGAACATAGTGGCTGTTGGAATCAGGGAGTGAGTGGGCATCAGCTCTTTACTATCTGTTTCTGTGACTTATTTCCAATTATGCTTATTTTATAAGTTGTCATTTTTTCCCCCCAGGGTCTCAGGAATATCTGTGTTTGAACAATTTTACTACCTGGAGATATTTCTTTGAAAAGGTCATTGAGAATGAGTTCTTGTTTTTTATATTCTTTAAGGGGACAGGATAATACCACCTATTAGCTCTAGTGAGAAACTCCCAAGGAAGATGCCCTTTGTTATGGTCTGGATCTGTGGTGTTCCCCTGCAAACTCATATGTTAGACAAGGCAAGAAACTTTATGAGAGCCTTAACAGAGTCAATGCATTAATCTGCTTGAATGGATTAACTGGGTGGAGACTATAGGCAGGTAGGATGTGGCTGCACAAATTGGGTCACTGGGGGCACATATTTCATTCCTGGTGAGCAAAGTGCTCTCTCTCTCTGTCTCTCCCCACTCCATGCCCCCACTTCCTGATGTCCATATCCTGAGCTGCTTTCCTCTTCCACATTCTTCTGCCATGATGTTCTACCTCACCTCGGACCCAGAGCAAGACTATAGACTGAGACCTCTGAAATTGTGAGTGCCAAATTAATTTTTCTCCTCTAAAATTGTTCTTGTTAGGTCTCTTTTGGTCACAGCAGCAAAAAAGCTAATTAAAACACCCTTTGTTCTTTCTTTTAAGGAACTTTTTAGAAATGTCTTATTGTGCTTATCAGAAGCCTGCCACATAGTAGCCAAATGTTTGCTGAATGAAACTAAAGAAATGTTATATTAAGGACACACAGTGGGCTGGGGATGTGGCTCAAGCGGTAGCGCGCTTGCCTGGCATGCGTGCGGCCCAGGTTTGATCCTCAGCACCACATACAAACAAAGATGTTGTGTCCGCCGAAAACTAAAAAAAAAAATAAATATTAAAAATTCTCTCTCTCTCTTTAAAAAAAAGGACACACAGTAATCATGTCAGATATTATATGTATGCACAAAGAACAGTACCGCTTTAGAAACAGAAATCGTCTAATGTCATGAATGTGATAATATAACAAGTAGAGCTTTTTGGGGGTCTTATATCCAAGTTAACACCAAAGATAACTTGAACCATATTTATTTACTGGACTTCCATTATAACTACATTATCATGCTTAAATTTTATATTAAAGCATGATTTGTACCCCAACATATAGGTTTTATTTGGTGAAATACAAATGCAATTCCATCTCTGGAATCATGTCTCATGTGTTAGATATAGTGATGTCTCAGCAAAGGAGATTTTTCTTCACTTTAAGATTTTAACTTGATGGTGTTTTGCAATAGAAATATGATATTTTATTGTATTATTGCTGTTTGTTATATTATTGCTGTGTTGATATTGACCTTCTTTTTGATCATATCAGAAGCTAACATTATTGGATCTCAGAGATTCCTAATTTTGAAATATCAAAGCACTCGTGGCAGTGCCTTTATTGGTAGAAAATATGTACAACATTTGTGGAGGAAATTCTAATACGATGATCACAAGTTTTTAAAAATGAGATTATTTTCTGATGTTCTGAGTCATGTTCTATTTAAGTGATCCACACTTTGGGGTTTATAATGAAGCATTGATGAGTATGAATTCAGAAAAAAAATAAAGATAACTGGTGCCAGGACTTTATTAGCATTTCACTGGATACAAAGAAACTTTTTACATTAAGAACACAATAATATCAAAAAAATTCACATTTGCTATACAGACTGTAAGCATTATTTTTTTTTTTTCACAACACGTTTATTAAAGTGTCAATGACCAGATCCTAAAAAGAGAAGGCACAGATCTGTCTCACTCTGGTGAATTTCTGGCATCTGATAAAGGAAATGTCACCAGCTTTGAAGGTTCTCATCCTCCAGAATGAAGCAAATCAACACAAATTTGTATAGGCAGGAATCGAGAGATGGAAATGTTAAGGGATTTAGGTTTTCCTATATCATTTGAAGGAATGCTGTTCTAAGACTTCATTCACCTTCAGTTTTGTCAAGGATTCAGTGTTGGAAACAACATTGTTAGAATGCTTTGTTCTAGAAATCCCAACATGGTTCTATTCTCTGAAAACTTCTAGAAACCATCTGTGCATCTCATTATTCATAATCCAGGGATTCTTGGGTTTTCAATTTCTATAAAAATGGACTGGTCATTATAATTTTCTTTAGCCAGTGTCCCTGGCAGGTGCTAGTGTTCTGTCCCAGAACAGCTGACCAACTTCACCTGTTTTAGTGAAGTACTTGACAGGGCCATACCTCAGACTCCTCTCTTTCCAAAGTAAAGAGTTCTTTTCTATATCAAATTTTATATTTTGTGGTACGGTGTTAATGGGAGTGAAGGGATAATGGATTAATTTGTCACCTTTCTGAAAGAAAAAGAAACTGAATTTTAAAAGTGGTTCTGGTACTAAGTTAGAAGGTACTGCTACTTCTACAAGAGAATTTTTAACACGGGTATGTTTTTCATTTTCTCAATTACTGGGTAATGTTTCTTAAGGAATAAATGGGGAGACTATGTGCTTCAAAACAGGCCAATGACGGGAAATTTTGAATGATATAGCACTAATCTAATGAAGATAATTGCTTGATTATTCCCATCTTTTTTTTTTCTTTTTTCTTTTTTTTTTTTTGAGACAGTGTCTCACTATGTTGCTCAGGGCCTCACTAAACTGCTGAAGTTGGCTTTGAACTTGTGAGCCTCCTGCCTTAGTCACCTGAGTAGCTGGGATTATGGGTTGTGCCAGCAGGTCCAGCTATTCTCTTCTAGTTTTGAATTGGTCCTTCACAAAACATTTCCGGGACCTGGTGTGGACCAATATTTTCCTTCATGAAGGGTACACCAACAGCAGATTTGCACAAGGTGTCTTAACATAATGACACAGAGGGAGGTAGATCTCACTCCTCATGGGTAGCCCAGTTGGAAAAGATAGAGAGGCAGTGTGGATAGGGTGCCAAATTTAGGAAAAAAATACAGAATATATCCATTTTAATTTGAATTTCATATAAGCAGTTTTTAGTATATTTGATGAAATATATAAGATATACTCTAAAATAATTATTTATCCAAAATTAGAATGTTACCAATATTCTGTATTTTATTTGGCAACACTAAATATTAAAAACAAATTCTTGGAGATGGAGGAAATAAAAAGTTTAATTAATATTTCAAGTCCAGATCCCAGTCTAAGGAAGATTGTAAAATTTTTGCTTTGAGCATAACTGCCAGGATAGATTCTTAAAATCATGAGCTTTCTACTGGTGGGATGCACACAGGTCAAACAGGAATAGTGTGAGTGCTGCATGCTTATTTTTTGAAAAGAGAACCATGTTGGGACCACATCATGTTGATGGAGCTTCAGCAACTTTCACAGAGCCAAGGTGGTTCATTTTACTTCAGAAGATCCAGTTTTCAAAAATAATGGTCTAGAGAAAAACTATTTGTAATGGAAAAGTTATCATTAAAGCAAAAATCTTTTTACAAAGTTCCATGTTGGGAAGAAGAACTTTAGCAATGCACTGGTTCTGATGGAAGCAAAAAGTGAATTTAGTCTATTTGTATGATGATGAATTTAGTGAATTAATCAATGCTTGATTGTTTGAAAAACATAGGTGCTTTGCAAACTGGAAGGTTTGCTTGTGGAAACTCAGAAAACTTCTAAAGCACATACCACATAAGATCTTTTTTTAAAGTCATTTTTAACAAAAACATAATTTCTGTTTAAGGTTTAAATCCAAATTGCAGCAATGACAACCAAAAAAAAAAAAAATGGTGACAAATTAAGGCTGGTCATAATGTGCCCTTTTTCTTTAGGATAAGTTTGATATTTAGTAAGGTACAATATATTTACACATACCACCGACAAGCACATGGTTTTGACTCATACAAATATACATTTAGAACTAATAACTATAAAATAGTATCACAAGTGAAATAAAAATTACACAAGTTTTAACAGATTCAGTCAACACCTTTTACAAATTCTACAGAACATTTTATCACTGTCTTTGGGAAAACAAACAATTTGGAGCATTATTTGAAACCATATGGAACACAGGAGCCACCAATAAGTTATGGCAAATATAGCATTTACACCACGGTGTTACTGAACCTAGTTGAAAAAACAAAGTGCTGCAAAATAAAACACTTTAAAAATCGTATTTAGCATAGCCTGAGGTGCACTGTATTATTTTCTCTTAGCAATTCAAAAGGTGAACACTCTTTCTACGGAGCTCCTGTTTAGTTGTGCAATCAAAGGTTAAAAGATTGTGTCACTGAATATTTGTAAAACTGTAGAATTGAAAAACTCATGAAAACATGCATTTCCTGAGACTTCCAATTTTCTAGTCTGGAATCCTATAAAGGGAGAACAACATGTAACCTTGCTTTACTAAAACATGTCAGACCCTCAAAGGACTTTTGACACCTTTAAGTGAAGATGTATATGTGTGTGTAATGCATATTCAAAGTCCACTGTCCAGCTTAGATTCTCTAGCTTCAAGTGTCATTGACAATGTAGTCAGACCACTAGTGCCACGTGTGTCCTTTTTCTGATGGTCTCACTTTTCATTGGTTTTCAAATAATTTTTCTCCCCTTAAATATTTAAATACTTGAGCTATATTTATGCCTACTAACATAGGAGATGATTGATTTTAAGAATCAAAATTGCAAAAGAACCAGGTTGGATAATTAGATGCAGTTCTTACTTGAGTGTGTGTGTGTTTATGTGTGTGTGTATACATACACACAGGTGCATCATGCCAAACACTTTGTATTCTAGTACATTCACTGTTAGGTGGCGCTCCATGAAAAGTGAGTTTTCCCGGTATGGCTAAAAGTGAATATTGAGGTCATCATATAGAAAATCCTAAGGCTTTTAAAGGATGCTTCCTCATTCCTTATGTTCACATGACTATGTACTAATAAAGGAAACATAAATGATTATGGCAGGAGAAGTATTCACCATATTGGTGCTCCAAAACTGCTGACAGGAAGGCAAATGTATAAATGATATCTTTTGCTTATTTCCCCTCACTTCACCCACTCCTTTGATTTCCTGATGAAGATTGGGTAAAAGTTGGATTTTATTTTAGTTTTTTGCCTTGTAGGACTTGTGACATAAAGTCTTAAGAAGCAAAGCAAAAAATGCACCAAGATGTGTTTACTACATCTTGGGGCCTCTTTGTAGCCCTTGTGCTCCTACCTCTCTGAAAACACAATGCCCAGCTGAGACAAAGGAGCATAGGCGGAGGGTAAACTTGGAATGCATCCCCGGTTCTCCATGTAAGACCCACAGCCTGCTTCCTAAGTGTGCTCCAGGGCAGGACCAACGAACAGACACAGCCAAAGGCACCTCCTTGCCATTCCCTCTCCAAGGAATCTCTAGTGAATTCTCTCAGGGTTCTTTACTATCTCTACCCTCCTTTAGAATTAAGGCAAGTCTGTTTACTCTTAGTGCCTGCTACAAAGGTGGCACTGTATGTCCACGTGGAAATCAGAACATTGGATTGAAAGTACCTTTTGTCTAACAAGGTCTTTGTGTGCATATCACTAATGGCAATCAGAAGCTGTCCTCAGTTTACAAACTGCACTGTCGAATGCTTCCTCAAGTTTGTTATTTCCAGCACCCAAATGACAAATATAACAAAGTTAATTCTATGCAAACGTTATAGGAAAGCATTTAATTTCAAGAAAATACAATATAGTTACCTCTGTATTTTATTCATTTTCGATAATAGGCTGAAAGACCTGTTTTCTGTCATATTTATAAGTTAAATCCTGTGTCATAACAAGTGTAATTGCTGAAATATCTGAAGTGATGAATGATGAAGAACCAGCAAGAAAAGCCTGTTCAAAAAGCAAATTTACAGGACATAAACTTCAATAGCCCATAACCTTTTAAAAAGAATTCATGTTCAGTTGCACATAACAAGCAGGTGAAAAGGGAAAAAAAAAACTGTGATGGAAGAGAAAATAGAAGAAAAGAACTATATTCTGTAAATATTTGATTTCTAAACTATTTTTACAAAAATATTTTAATATGATCAGCTACTCAATTTTCAAAGGTTGTGTCCATCCTTTTTTTACATTGTTAAGAGACTAAGTGTTAAAATTAAATTATTTAATAATGGTGTTTTCACTTGAAAAGAATTATACTGTATCTGTCTATTTTTTTGTGTGTTTGTGTATATTTGTATCTGCTACTTGCATAGGAGTGGGTATGTGTAGGTATATTGTATATGACAAAGAATATACACTCAACTGGAATGTCCAAATGTATCTGTTGCTTATAAAATGTGTACGTGTGCTACTTGGTCTAAACAGGTACTACATTTTTCACGAACATTCTGTTCAGTATAAAAAATCTTTTATTCCCTCTCTGCAGTTACTATTAAGTACTGTTTTCTGACAATGAACATTCATAATCTCAAAATCAACTCTTGATTATCCATAATCTTGACATATGTAATCAACTCCCTTACCTAGGTCTAAGATATTAAGTTATACATCTTGCACTTGGATTAATTAAAAGCTGAGGGCATGCTTCTTATTTCTCCATAGTCTCAATTTGTATGGAATTGCACTGTCCCAGAAAAATATGGAGGTGCGATTATTTCTAAATATGAAGATAAAAATACTTCAAAATTGTAAGGATTTCAACAAATTTTATAGATTTGTATAAATGCCTCACAATATTCCTGTGATGCATACAAGTAAGGGGGCATTGTGCTTTTGAAAACTAATTTTTGGAATTGTCAACTGTTGTAAAGACACCAAAAGGACGCAGTGCTCAAACTGTGTTATCACTGTCCTTTCCTAAGGGCTTGAATTATCAAAAGTTAGGTCACAGAATCTTTGTATGACACTTTTGCCCCCTTCCTTCATCTAACCTCTAGAACAGGATAGATTCCAGAAGTGATGAGTGATTGCCAATTTGAAACAAGTCTGTCCAGATCACACGTATTTCAAGGATTTCCTAGAGATATTTTATGGATCATTGTGGTTTGGTGGATGTAGTTTCGAAGACATTGCTCTAAAACACTCCGTCCGCTACTCTTCCTTTCTCCTTTCTTCCTGTCAATTGAAACTTCTTGAGAAATGTTCCTGAAAACCTGGGATTCAGAATATATTTGGAAATCCTTTCATCTTTCTTTGTTCTTCCTTTTATTTAAATCAAAATTGTTAAGAAAGTTATTGGAAGAATCCATATTTCTGATTTTAATGCATTTGCTATAACATCATTTACTGGGTATTTGCAGGGTATTATTACTTCTAGGGGTTGCTGAACTAAAGTGACATCCATCTCCCCCCATATACCTCACTCCTCGTTTTTTACTAGGGAGTTGGCACTCAGTCCTATCAAAAAAAATTTTACACTATAGTTATAGCTGCCTTAAATGGAAACACTGTGACACACTATTGTTTTTATATAACACAAATATCACTGATTATGGCCTCCAATATCACTGATGCAGGGAAACTGATTGGATGCACATTTTCTATGACCAAAAGTTGGCTATGATTGCCCAATTACAGACGACTACAGAATATTATATAAAGTCCCGCAAAACAAATAAATTTCAGTACAACAAGGTAATACACATTATGTTGGGCATTCAATTGTTTTGAGTACCATACAGCATCTGATTAGAAAGAGCGAGCAACAGAGGGAGTGGAAAGGTTAGAGAGTTTAGACAGTAAAGGAGCCCTAAGTTGAAATTATAAAATGCAATCAAGTAACCACTCATGAGTTGTACGTTAAAAGACTAATTTCAAAAAACAAAATTCACTATACTTTTTTATCCCTAACACTAGAAGTAGATTTTGCTCATCAAATAGGAAATGAAATATTTATAGTAGATTGTGACATAATCACTGAAGAAATGATTTCCCCTTTTCCCCACCCACTACAAGCCCTAATCCTTTCCAAGACTCAGTGGAAAAGGAAAATCAGAGTGTTTACAGATAATACACCTAATACAATGAGTCTTCTCTATCTTATTCATGGCCACTCCAAATAGTACTATCAAGTGTTGGCTTCACCTTCATCAAAGATATAGTTGAGCTTTATGACAGTGCTGATAAAATCACCAAGTTCTACAAAATCGGCAGTGACAATATTGATGCCACTCTCTCCTGGCTTCTGCGTGCGGACCCATTGCATCATGGCAGGAAGAGCTCTGAGAAAGAAAAAGAGAGAGAGAAGTCACAGAAAGCAAGATATTATCTCCCAAGGTCTATAATTCTCAGGCTTCTCTTTAATTTTCTAATTTTTTAAAGTAAATGTTCCAAATTATGTGGAAAATGTGACAATTTGACTTCATCTTCTCCCATTTGGATGTCCTTTACTTTTTTTTCTTGCCTGGTTGCTCTAATGCATTTTTCCTTCATTGACAGGAGCATGATATATGCTTAGGAATAGGGGATGCAAACAGCCATGTTACTGATGTTAGTGACGGTGTGTACTATGACAGCATACTGGAGTGAAATCTGCTGTGTCCTGAGGGTGGCAGGAAGAGAGCTCTCCATGATGAAAGCATAAAAAAACTAAGACAAGAGAGATGATGGTATATTAATAAAATTTAATGAAATACACTTGAACATTAAATTCCTGGAAGACATGAAGAGGAAATGAGAGATAAGTGATTAGTGGAGAAGAGAAAATGATGAGTTAAGGATCCTGAAGAAATTATATAACAGTTACAGGAGCAATACTGGAGAGAGAAGAAAGAGAAAAAAAAAAGAAAGAGAAGAAAGCCATGCTATGAAGCTATAATAATCAAAACAGCATGGTCTTGGTAAAAATAATAATAATAATAAATCACATAGGCCAGTGGAACAGAAAAGAAAGCCTAGAAATAAATTCATGCATCTAAAGCCAAATGATTTTTTTTTAAAAAAGTGTTAAGAACATGCATTGGAGAAAGGATTTTTTTTTCAGTTAATGGTGGTAGGAGAATGGGATATCCACATGCAGAAGAACAATGCCAGATCTGTATCTCTTCTTATAAAAATCAACACAAAATGAGTTAAAGATCTAAATGTAAGACTTGAAACTATAAAAATACTAGATAAAAGAAAACTACTAGAAGAAAACATACAAAACCGGTTCCAAACGTTAGAATAAAAAAGATTTTTTTTGGAAAGAGATTTCTTTCCTGGAAGTAAAAATAAATAAATGGGATTATATCAATCTTCTGCACCATTAAGAAAAAAAAATTAACAGAGCAAAGAAACAACCTTCAGAATGGGAGAAAATATTTGCAAACTATATATCTGACAAGGGATTAATATTAAAAATATACAAATAATACACACATTACAATAGTAAAACAAAAAACCCACAAAAAACAAATAATTTGATTTTAAAATGAGTAACAGACCTTAAAGAATATGTACGAATGGCTGAAGGCATATAAAAATGTGTTTAACATCACTAATCACCAGGGAAAAGCAAGTTAAAGCCATAATGAGATATCACCTCACTCTTGATAGAATGCCTATTAACAAAAAGATACAGACTGGAGATGTAGCTCCATGCTAGAGCACTTGCTTTGCATGTGTGAAGCCCTGAATTTATTCCCCAGTGCATGTGCATGCATAGGTGCAAACACACACACACACACACACACACACACAAGATAACAAGGGCTGGCAAGTATATAGAGAAAAAGGGAATGCCTGCACACTGTTGGTGGGAACGAAAGTTAGTATAACTATTATGGAAAACAAAATGGAGTTTCCTGAAAAAAATTAAAAACAGTAAGACCATACCATTCAGTGATATTATATTGAAGAGTCAACTGCGCTTGCCCAGCACTATTCACAAAAACCAAGAGTGGAAACAACTCAAGTGTCCATCAAGAGATGACTGGATAAAGCAAATGTGTACAGAATGGAATACTGTTTGTTCATAAGAAAGAATAAAATCTTGTCATTCGCAATGATAGGGATGGAACTAGAGATCATTGTAAGTGAAATAATCCAGGCACAGAAGAACAATACCACATGAAAATCGCATTCACATGTGGAATCTGAAGAAGGTAATCTTATGTAAGTTGATGGTAGAGCCATTACATATACCAGAGGCTGGGAGAATATGGGAGCAGTGGGGATGGGGAAAAGTTAATCAGTGGGCACTAAGTTATAGTTAGTTAGGAGAAAGAAGTTCTGATGTTCTAACACATAGTAAGGTGACTGTAGATAATGATAATACATTGTGTATTTCAAAAAATGCTACAGGAAAGGATTTGACTGTTTTCTCCATAAATAAATGGTAAAAGATATTGAAGAGATAGATATGTTTATTCTCATCTGCACATCACATAATGTATATGTATATTGAAGCATCACCTTGTACCCCATAAATGTGTACAATTTTATGTATAAGCTAAACAATAAAATAGTTAAGGGGCTGATAAATTCATGCAGGCTAAAGATAATGGTAAACTGAATTGTATTAGCAATAGTGAATATATGTGAAAGGGACATTTGGTGTGTGATTGGATATAGATGGAAAGGGAGAAAGAGGCCATGGATTTTACCTAGACTTCTAGCAAAATTTTGGCATGTACATTATCCATTAATCTTGGGAAAGATAGGGGTGATGGCTCTCCAGCAGGTGTGATAAGCTCAGTGAGAGACATTGATTTTGAGAATTTGGGAACACATGAGTTGATATCTCAAGTGGCTGTTAAATGAAGGTCTGATATTTAGGGAAAAGACCTGGTCAGAAGCCATTACATATAGAGAAATTTGGTGGATAAGATCATTTCAAAATATTTTGTAGAAGGAGAAAAAAGAGAAAATTTGAAGACAACAGCATTTAAGAGATGGGCAGAAATCTTGAGTCAATAAGGAAGAAGAAGTTAAGCATGAAAGTAGGAGAAAATTCAGGAGGACATAAGGTCATGAAATCAAGGAAAGAATGAGGTAATGCTCATTTTCAAGCTTAAAAGAGACCAGTGGGGTTTAAACATGGAATGCAATCCATGTGCATTTCTCCTGTTATCAGAAAGCATATCTATCAAACTCAACCCATGCAGGTGAAACTGGGACAATTATGTTGGACTACATGGACCCTATGGGTGATACCTTGAAAAATTCTGATCCATATTTTTTAGCATATGTATTTTCCCATTAGAAACCAATTGAAGAGGGTACCATTGCTTCTAAAAGGGCATAATATGGATCTAAAAGGCTCAGTGCCTTCAGAACATAGATGGGGGTGGGTGGGGAAATGTTCTCACAGGAAGAGTTCCAGAAGAGAATTCTATCTTAAAATGAGAAATCTGTATCTCTGGAGCACAGACACAAGTGTATTCAAATTCATTGGAAAGACAGATGCTATTGCCATGTGTGTAATCACTCATGTTTGAATTCCATTACTTTCTCTTCTGGACTTGCTACAACAGATGAGTTTTCTGTTGTGAATGTAGCATCACCTTTGCATTTGAGAAAAGGCAGTTATCCTTTGGAAACCATCTTAACAACCAGTGCATTTCCCAGGAGAAGTGTTTTACAACAGACAACTTGCCTTGAGTAGTGAGAGAGGAGGTAAGAGTGACATTGAGGACAACACTGATTCTACATGGACCTTTACTGAGTGGCTCATTCATCCTTGGGTACCAGGTCGCCAGAGATTTCTAGGCAATCCTCACCTGAGAGCCATGGCTACTGCAGAAAGAGCTCCACAGATGCTCTCTACTACTCTGAGATTAAAATTCCCAGGCCTGAATTTAGAACAATTAATTGTTATCCCCATGGAGACAGGTTAAGAGAAACTAAGAGTGCTCTTTTCTGTTTCTCTGTAAAATATATTGCTTGGAGGAATGATGAAATGTTCTTTTGGAAGAGTGTGTAGTCCTCAGATGAAATATGAGAATTACACTTAAAATATTATTCCTCTGAGTCATCGGAATATTTCTATTTTCTGTGCAGACTTATTTTCCTAAGTCAATATGACACAAAAACAAAACAAGCAATTGTGCCCAGTTGACTCTCTAATACTCAGAAGTAGGATTATGTTAAAGAAAAGTACTTACTGTGCTGGATGAAACTAGCAAATGTCATTGAACATTTACTTCAAGTAGCATTTCTTAATTCCTTTTCATTGTTCCCACCAGGGAGTGTTTTAGATATTTTTTTCCTATTTTTCCTCCTCTTTCATGATACTTTTTTTAATATTTATTTTTTTATTGTAGTTGGAAACAATACCTTTATTTCTTTTATGTGGTGCTGAGGATCAAACCCAGAGCCTCACACGTGCTAGGCAAGCACTCTACTGCTGAGCCACAACCTCAACCTTCATGATAGTTTAATACCACAGATATATTGCATATTTGTTTATTCTGTTTATATATCTGTACTTTAATACTGTTTATCTGTGACATATATGTCACATACATATATATGTCATATATGTATGTGTATGCATATGCATGTACATATACTTATGTATACACATACATATATACCTATGTAAATTTTAACTAGCTTTCACAAGAACCAGTTTCTGTCCCACAGAGGCCAATTTTTCTAATAAGAATGCAGGATTTCACATTGTGCATGCTTGTGATCACAGCAGCTTTGGAAGATGAGGCAGGAGGATCATGAGTTCAAAGCCAACCTCAGCAAAAATGAGGTGCTAAGTAATTCAGTGAAACCCTGTCTCTAAATAAAATACAAGATAGGGCTGGGGATGTGGCTCAATGCAGTGGTTGAGTGCCCCTGAATACATTCCCCAGTATCCAAAACAAGAATGCATGATTTTACAGCTAGTTGACAAGTTCTCAATTATACTTAGCGCTGAACAGAGAATTAGGAAGAAATGACAAGTTCATTCTGATTGTGATAAAAAAAAATGTTACCAATGTCACAATTTTCATGGTATGAGATCTTTTTTAGTCAGTTCGGGGTGATATAAAACAACAGAATTATTTTTCATAGTTTTGAGGACTGGAAAGTCCAAGATCAAGGTGCTGACAGATTCAGGTGCTGATGAGGGCTCATTTCCTGATTTCTGTGCCCTCTGGTGGTAAAAGGTCAAATAAGCTTTAGTGGCCTCTGTTATAATGGGACTTGTGCCATTTATGAGGGTTCCACCCTCAAGATCTAATGACTTCTAAAGGCTTTACCTTGGAGTAATGAAATTTTAACATGGGAAATTTGGGGGCACACAAACGTCCATCCCCTTGCAAGGACAAACCAGTTGAGAATTAACATTTAACATTTTAGAATGACCCATCCATTAATCTATCCATCCAACCAACAAAGATGTATTGCATAACTGTGGAAAACAGGGTGTTACTTGTAGCTCCTGTTAGCCATCCCAGAGCTCAAATCCTCATCTCTCTTTGAGATCTGTCACAGTCTTATCCCCATATTGCTATTCATGCCTTTAATACACTATAGTCAAAATAATCTTCCTCAAATACATCTGAGCATTATGATTGCTCTGCATTAAAAAACAGAAAGTCTTCTCCCTTCTCTGCAGCCAACTCCCTTCTCTACAGCACAAGTCAATTCCTTATCTCCATCATATCAGCTGCCACAAATAGCTCTCTTTGGCATCATGTATTGTTTATTCCTACCTATTTTTTTTCTCCAAAAATACTGAAATTCTTGTATTTTTCCCCCCAAGTGCACCTATGGTTTCATGCCTTTACTTTTTTTCCTACTTTTCCTCTATGTGAAATATGATTCCTTCTTCCAGCAATATTATTGACCTAATTTCTGCCTGACTTTTAAGATTTAGATTAGGAAAAATCTCAGTCCCTCCTATCTGATAAAGAACCCTTTCCTTTATGTATTCTGTTCAATTTTCTTTAAGTGTTGTTCTTTAAGTATTAAAGTCTTAAAGAGTCTTAACCTTCATTATGCTCATTTTAAAAGTGATGAACTCTTTAAGTATTGTTCTTTAAGTATTGTTCCACATATGACATTGGCATTGTCCATTTCCGTTCTTATTTCTTTCAGTACTTTCTAGAAACAGCTCACCAAAAAAAGATCATATCATAGTCATCAACAAGTTCCATATACCTACAACAATCCCCGGAACTCAAAAGGAAAACAGCATACATGTTGAACTCAAATTTTGAACTAGAAATCCAGAACTCATGTGTCTCAAAGTCAACAAACAAGATAAACATAAACCAATCATGACAATATAATATGGTGCAATAGATGTGATTGTAGTTTTCTATGGAAGCATAGCTGATAAAATAATTCACTATGCTTAGAAGAAATCAAGGAGGGATTTAAAAAAAATGCTTCACAAACAGGATATTTGAACTTGGTCATGACTACGCACTTTTTAAATATTTTAATCAACTCAAAGCAAAACAGACCATTCATTTTCTTTGATGACAATGACAACAATCCATCTTCTTGTGGCTAGAGAAACAGTTAAAAATCCATTTTCAATTAAAATAAGATCATATAAACTCTAGAAACATGGTGTTGAGAGTTTATAAAATGTACTGTGTCCTCGGGCTCTTCCTTTGCTCCAAGGCAGTGTTTCAGAATGAGTCATGCACCCTGCCAGGAAGCAGAATGTGAGCACAGCCAGCCCTGTGACAGGGCCTCCTGGCGTGCAAAGACTGTTCTATCTGCTGAATTTCCAAGGGAACCAAGGAAGAAAGAAAGCTTTGCAAATTCTAAACAAGGAGACCCTTGGATACATTAACAAGATTTAGATTGCCAGGAGACAGATAATGGGTTTTCTTTCAAAGGTAGAATCTCAACATAATGAGCACTTCTGTGGGGGATCAAGTGTTCTCACTTCACAGTCTCTTCCTCAGAACCAATAACCCCTCACTCAATGCAAACGTACAGGGAATTTGGGTACTGGATGCACACAAGCAATTTCTTCCTCAGTGCACAAGATGATATCTTCTATCTGCTAGCACCTGTCCATCCTTTCTCCTCTTTAGAAAGATTTCCATTTGCTAAGAAAGAGCTGCTGCTGAGCTTGTGCTAAAAAGAGATTTTGACATTTCTGGGTGTGCTTGGAACAAGCATCTCAAGGACTATCTGGGTTTATCCCTTGGTTCTCCAGTGTTCCCAAGTTGAGGACCAGGGACCTAGGAATATCAGAGGCAGTAATATGGAAAGGTATGCAGAAATCAATTACCCACAGTCTGTTGTCACATGAGTAAACTAAAATGCTGCTTTTATCAATTCAATTTTTAGTTTTAGTTTTCCTTTTTAATTAAGATGTAACATTTGTACATATTTGTGGGATACAGTGTTGTAGTTTAATATGTATATCTGGAGTCCACTGATCAAATCAGAGTGTGTAACATTTCCATTTCTGTTATCATTTCTCTGTTTAAAACTTCATTTGCCTCTCTTCCAGTTCTTCTCAAATTCATAATAGATGATTATGACCTATAGCCACCTCACTGTGTTGAAGAATATGACAACTTATTCCTCCTATATAAGTGTGTTTTGGTCCCCATTATCTATTTCTGCCTTGTATCTATCTTCCCAGCCTCTAATTACCATTATTCTATTTCCTTCTACTTTGAAATCATCTTTTTTTTAGATTCTCTATATGAGAAAGATCATGCAGTATATTTGTCTTTCTGTGTCCAAATTATCTCACTTAACATAAAGTCTTTTAGTTCCATCCATTTTGCCACAAAAGCCAAGTTTTCATTCTTTTTTTATAAAAAGCCGATATATTTTCCATTGCATTTATATAAAGCATGTTTTGTTTATTCATTCTACCATCAGTGAACATCGTGGTTGATTCTATGTCTTGGCTATTATGGAAAGTGCTACAATAAAGATGGAAGTGCTAGAACCTCATTTCAGGTTTGGTATTTACTATCTGTTGCTTATTGGAAGTTCTAGTGGATCCTATATGTCTTTAATTTTAACAATGAGAATATAAAGTATTACTTATAGAATATTCATTTACTAAAAAGAGAGGGTTCTATAGAACCCTATAGGGTCAATAGTGAGAGGTCTTTGGGAACTACTTGTCTGAGTGGCATTCACATTTTCTCTTATATGGTCTACAGTAAATTTTTAGTGAGTGCCTATTATATGGTAGTTGTCAGAGAGCACACAGGAATGAATCAGACATGGTTCCTGCCTTGGCTATGGAATTAATTCCAGAATTACCTGAACTACTGAAAATAGAAAGTGCTTCGTTGCTCTGAATCCTCTTGCCTGAAAGCACTGGAAATGGAGATGTTCATGAAGCCTCCTTTGGCCTCATGAACTGGCTGCCAGACTTTCACACATTCCAGTTCCAAAGAATATATTTCACGGATTCTGACAAATCTATGAAGCTAAATGAAAACCACTCTCCACAGACTCGTAAGTTAAGTGAGCATTGTTGAGTTTCAGTGGACACCCTACAATCAACATAGGGGCAACAGCAAGAGCAGCAGCCTAGGAATCAGAGCCCTATTTGTGTTATAATACCATGTGATACCTGGAAGATGACTTAACCTCCCATGCTCACTTTTCTCATTGTAAAGTGAGGTTAGTAACCATACATGCTTCATAGTATGTAAGAATAAAACCATAATAATAAAAATACAAAAAAAAAAGTTGGAGGAGCTTAGCAGTTACAAGTGAGGCCCTCAGAGCAACCTGTCCAAATTAAGATTCTGACACTCTCATGTGCACTTTTACACTCTCAAGTAACTTGCTTTCCCTTCCTTCCATTTCCTCACTCATGTAAAGAAAATAAGTGCAGATTGTGAAAAATAAATGAAATAACATGCTCATGAAATTTAGCATAATGCCTGAGACACAAAAACTCACTGATAGTTAGTTAGTACTCCATGATTAGTGTTACTATCTGAAGTGTCTCACTCATAGTAGGCAGTAATTAAATGAAGAAACCTTCTTTTTATTAGTGTGGAGTGATGTTAAGGCAGGTGATTGACACAAGTCCCTCTATACTCAGATGTGTGGTGACTGCTGGGGTGAACACCCACATCCTCTTTTCTGGATCCACAATGCTCATTATACCAGCTTCTGGTATAATGGAGTGTTTCTGGTGTCAACTCCCTGCTAGGTTTCTGTCCAACAACTGCCTTAGCCAAAGAGAGCCACTTCACCCGAAGAGGGTCACACCCTTCCTGGAGATAACTCCCCAGTTTAGATAGCAGGAGATTCTGTGAGCATAAAAGTTTTCCTTCATACATAGTAGGAATCAAGAGTGGCCTTTGATAAACTTAGTGAGGTAGAGAAGTTAACAACACTCTTGCATGTCCAAAATGAAACCAGGAGATGTCTTCAGTTAATTTAAGAGTATTCTGGGGAAAGGTCACCTGAGAGATATTGCATTTATGCTCAGTGTGGTGGACAGCACAGATTCATGTTGGGTCATCTGTTTTATCTGGTGAAGCAGAAAGGCTGCCAAAACTAGATATTATTGGCAGTGACCACAGAGTATTATTTCAGGTTTTTTGCCAGGATTTCCCTCTGGATACCATTAAGTTATGAATAATGTAAAAAAGGCTCAGAAATCTAAACTTACTTCTAAAGGAAATATCTGCCATGGTTACTCTAGTCCAAAGTGCCCAGCAGAGAGTTTGTGCCTAGTACTCTCTGCTGCAACTCCATGTCCCTGACATGGCCTTTCAAAGATAAGCATGCTTATAGCATCCAAATCAATGTTCAATTAAAAAAGCCAAATTCTGAAATTTTATATTCCTTAGAGAAAGTGCTAACAGGCAGAAGTGAAAATAAGCTGGCTTTAATTTGATCTGAATACCCCAGGTGTTAATGTGTTAGTTTGTCTGTGAGGCTGTGTAATCATGTGCAATTATCAGGGGTAATTTCTTTGGCCTTTTCCCTTTTCGTCAGCAGCAACTGCAGGTGCATAGGATAAAAGAATATATCATCTGTCATATAAGAAAATAATATTCATTATACTGTTAATTCTTTGATTTTCTCCAGACGGTAGACTTTGAAAGTTAGAGTCTCTTAATAGGACCAGAAGATAGCAAAATTTTAAGTCACTTCATCTGACTTAAAAGAGTACTTTCTGTTGTGTTGGTGTATTGGTTTTATCTTGTGGATAAACCTGATACTTTTAAAATTGTTTGACCACTTTTGCATTTTTTTGGCAATATGGAAAATTCCTGGGAACTTAATAATATACAACAAGTATTGAAAAATCATATAGATACCACCCTCTTCCTGTATCTTCCTTGATAGCTTAGAAAAGTGACAGAGACTCCATGTTTGTATAAATGTATCAAAATAGACTCTACTGTCATATATAACTCAAAAAGAACAAATAAAAATTTAAAAGAAGAAAAAGAAAAGTGACAGAGAACATCAGGTTTGAAAACATCCTTAAGAATTCATAAGTGATGAATAAAATTCTCTACAAATACTGTTTCCTAAGCCAAATTTCATAGAAAAACAAAGTCTTATGAGATTCTAGAAGATATTCTCAAGGCAAAATATTTTCTTTGCCAAATAAGTTTAGGGAATGTTGAAACTCCTTACTGTTCACAATACATACAATGGCATACCAACTCTATTGTCATATTAAGGATATTGAGAGAGCCTAGATTTAAGAATGAACTTCTCCATTTGTAAGCTGTTACCCAAACTTATGCGATCTAGGAACATCACCACCATTACCACCCTTGCTAACATACATGTATGTGTGGACGCACATACCCAAACTCACAAACTACCAGTGGACATCTTTTAGACTTCATGTCCTACAGAACACTGTTCTGAAAATGTTCCAGTCCAGCATCCTTTTCAATGGATTGACTATGACATTTATTTCAGGGTCTTAGAACTCTTACAGCTGCTTGAATTTGACCTTCTCACATTTGGACTCCTTCTATTCTTAGAAGGTTCTTTCTGACCATCCAGTAGTCTCATTTAGATTCATCCTGAATATGTCTATTCTTCTTCAACACAATATTCCTTTAAACATATGAAAATGATTATCATTCATATATCCCTACTATGTGTATCTCCCCTTCTCCCTCCTCTTTTTCTTACATAATTCAGCTTAGAACCTTCTTATTACTTTTGTCAGTCTATTTTGAGAACTCTACTTATACATTCTCAAAAAAAGGATACCACCCAAAATAACATAATTTTTCTAATATGAGTGTAGAGTATAACAGAGTATCTACTGTCATAAATGATTCAAAAGAACCTCATTCTGGTTCTGTTATTATGATTATGGCCACAAATGATGATGATGACGATGACGATGACGAAGATGATGATTATTTACAATTTCTCTATTAACATTTTCCAGTAGTTCCATGATCACCCTTTTCTTGGATTTATTCTGAAGGGAGCAGGCATGTATTAGGCAGTACTACAGGAAGGAGTTAATGGGAAGCAGTTCCACCTTAGATGAGTCCCCATATGCTTGTTATCTTACATATTCTTCTGTCTCTAGCTCAGAGAATCATCTCTCTGCTCCTAAAGAGGTTTTATAGCATGCAGGAACTGAGATCCCACCAAAACTGTTTAAAAAAAAGAAAAAAAAAGCCCTGGAGAGTAATCCAAGTAGTCCAAGTCCAAGTCCAAGGCTGAATAGTAGCTGGAAACAGGAATGAAACAAATGAAGAATAGTTTGTAACCTCTTGCAGGTTACATTCCAGCTGGTAGTAGCAATGATATTGTCAGGGATCATAGTTTTCCAGGTAAACATTCTCTGAATTGATTTCCAGTGAAGATGTCAGTGGATACAGAGAAATTATGTGAGTAATTATAATTCTTTTTTTTGAAATTTAGAATCATATATGCATATGAATATTTGGTGGTGAAAGTTATACAGCTGTGAGACTGAATTTGCTCTTAACAAATACAGAAGTAGGATTTCCAAGGTGAGGTAAAGACAATAATGCTGCCCTTCCTCAGGGCTGGTGCACACTTTATAGTCTTAATTAACTAGCATTTATTCTAAAGGTCATTACCTATAAAATATGCTATGTAAAAGAGAAGTATTATCAACAACTGTATCTATTATGTTTTAGAAGATAATTAGAAAAAGTAGTCCCTAAAGAACTCTCTCCACACTTTTTCCTTAATTAAATCTTTTTTTCCATTAATCTATAATGCTATAAAAATTATCCCAAAAGGCTAAAATAAAATATTTCCATTGTAGTAGGCCATACTCAATTCTGTTTTTATTTTTATTTTTTTAAAGTTGCGATAGGCTTGATTCTCGTTGGAATAGGAGGAAAGTCACTAGTCATGGAGAATGCCACAGGAGCCTTCTGGGGAGTCCATAGAAAGCTGTTGAAAATTCAGAGAAGAGGCTCTGTGTTGCACGTGTATGCATGTTTTGGAAATTCAATTAATTTTTAAGTTTTATAGAATCACACCTACCATTGTATTAATTGCATGATTTTATATTGATGCTGCTGGCCTGGGTCCTTCTCCCAGCATTTTTTTTTTTTTAGTTGTATATGGATTCAGTGCCTTTATTCGTTTTTATGTGGTGCTAGGATTGAACCCAGTGCCTCACATTTGCAAGGCAAGTGCTCTACCACCGAGCTACAACTCCAGCATCACACCCACCCACCCAGCATTTCTTTTATGAGACAATCAGGAGCTGTTTAATTTAGGGAATGAAGTGAGAGTTATGTACCACAATCACCCCTATATCATCAGTGCATTTGCCTACAACTGAATTTATATATGACCACACATACCATCCTAAAAATGAATAATAAGATATTATTAAATGACTCAGTTGAATAATTAATACAGTGAAATCACAAAATCATCTTAGAGGCAACTAGCATATATTCGTTTTTATCCATTAACAAAAAGTAGTAAAAATAACTTGAATGCCATGTGTTCTCAGGTTTTCTGTTCTAGCCCCAAAGGACCGTTTTTAAAAATCCCATGCATTCTTCACCGCTAGATTAAAAGCTTTTTCATTCAAGAGTCGGGGTTCAAATTGGGAAGGGACTCACCTTGCAAACGGTGGTGAGCCAGACAGTAGCACCAGTGCTACCACTGTCTCTGCTGACCGTGAGGGTCAGGTGCTCATCATTTTTTATGAGTCCTGAACCTAGCTGGGGCCATGGCCTATAAAGAGCCTTCTCCTAAAGTGCTAAAAGTCTCTCTGACAGGGAACTGTTTCAGAGGGATAGCATTATTTTTAAGTGAAAGAATTAATAAACACTTTCCAACTAAAATCTAAGTCAGCAGGAAAAAAAACTAAAGAATTTTGTTGCTAATTTTATTAGAAACTTATGTCCCACTGGAAGTCATTAAGCAGAAATCATTTGAAAATATCTTCTAATCTGTGACTTTTCTTAGTTACCAAAAATAGAATGTATTTTATAACTGATTATATTCCTGGCATTCAATTCCAATTTAGGCAATAAAAAGGCTTTGAAATAAAAGAAAAAAAGAGAAATCTCTGTTAATGTTCCACCAAAGTAAGGTATTCTAAATAAATGTGAATGGTGTTGCTGACAAAATACTTGTCATGTTTTGAAGTCTGCTTTTGCTATTTCAGATGACAAATGATGCTTCACAATGATGCTGGTCTGTTTTTCTTAGTTACATTATACCTGGTCAAACTAAGTGAAAAGCACAATCAGTAGGAGATAACTTAAGAATTTATAAATCATTGATTCTAAACCTGGTTCTAACAGGATTCCCATGGAAGACAGGACCATCGGTGTCATGTCTCCATATTGACGTGAATGTCCAGAAGGGATCGCATCTTTCCTGTCTGTGCAAAGTCATTCTAAAAACACATCATTATACAAAATACATATATGAAGATGTGATTTTGGTGCCAACATACATTATTTACAATCAGAGAGATGATAAATTGAGGTATAAAGATGTATTAAGAATTGTAATGCAAAAATACATACATACATACATACAAGGTTGTAACCCTATTTGAACCATGTCTGCAAGTCACTGACCCCCTCTGTGAAATGTATGGAACAGAAATGCCTCACTCTGCCACAGGGCATTAGGAAATCAAGATGTGATGTAAGTATATAATAAATTTGAAGTATATTTAGTTATTTCAATAAACCGAAAAAAATTTCAGCAATCTCAAAAGTCTATACTTACCTGAATGTAAATGTAGATCAAGTACGTTTCCTTTTCATTAGAAGAATGTAAAAATGTAATGATTATCAACTCACTATCATTAACAAGCCCATGCTCCCAAAGCTGCTGCACCTTCACACAACCTGTAGGATTCTCAGAGCTGAGCCCAGGTAGCTCTACCTGTTCCTGCCCTGGTCCTTACCACTTTCTGGGCCCCTTTTGGTATATAGGTACATGAGGACTACTGTACGTACCTTGATGGTGACAGAAAATTAGAATAAAAATAAAAGCATGCTTTTCCTTTTACATGGAATGACTGTCCTTTTTTTATGCAATCTTAAAATTTTATGATTACTTGAAATCTAGTTGTTTGGCTTCAAAAATCACTTTTATATAAATAGGAAAAAAAATCAATCTGAAGCCTAAACAAAACATTTCCATACACCTGACAAATATTTTGAAAATCAATTACTATTAGGCAAAAGGAAAACTAAGGTTGTTTATATGCAAAGTAAATGCCTTCCATTTTACTAAACTAAATGGCCAATTCAATTCTTGAGACAGAATGTCTAACCTCACAGACAGTTTCACGTTGTGCCATCATGAGTGTTACTAAACGCGGTTTGAATCTACATCCTGAGCTTCGAATCCAGATAATGTAAAGCCATAACATAATGTCTAGACTGAGGACATTTTTAGTCACACTGAAAATCCAATATACTTAAATCTGGAGAAAATAAAGTATGGTACCTGCTAGTGGTGAATTCTGACATTTTTCTAATCTTAATGAAAATGTTGTTCTATTTCTATGTCAAGTCACAGTCGTATTAAAACATTTTCCCCTAAAGCCCAGCCATTGTATTTGCTGTACAGAAGGCAAACATTTCCATGAATTGTGTTATTTTCTTACTTAAGCTGAATTGGATGATTTGTTTGCTTGAAAATATTATTATTTTTTTACACCTCAGTCTTCTATTTTACTTTAAGATAAATAACAAAAAACTATTTTTTTGACATCTTGTATTTATTTTAAATTTTAAGTGGCATCTATGAGTATCTATTCACCATAAAACATAATCTTTGAATAACACACTGTCTGAATTGATTTTTTAAATTAATAAGCATGTTTTAAAAAATGATTTCTAAAACATGAATAATAAATTGATCATAAAGAGAAAACATTAAACTGGCATTTATAATCATCTCCAGGACACAAGACAGAAGGCAAAAGATAGTCTGTCCAATATTTCATTAAAATATTTCATTAAAATACACACACACACACACACACACACACACACATACATACCAGGGATTAAACTCAGGGGCACTGGACCACTGAGCCACATCCCCAGCCCTATTTTATATTCTATTTAGAGACAGGGTCTCACTGAGTTGTAGTAGAGCCTTGCTAAGTTGCTAAGACTGGATTTGAATTCAGGATCCTCCTGCCTCAGCCTCCCAAGCCTCTGGGATTCATTGACATATTTGACCAAAACTGAGTGCCAAGACTACCATTAGATATGCAACATAGTTTTAGAAAGAGTAGACTCGATAATTGAGGTTTCTGATTTCTTCAGCTCTTATTCAAATACAAGGTAGAAATTTTTATTTTTATTTTTTAGATTTTTTTCTTCCACAGCAAAATGAAAATCTGACCCAAACGGTCAATTCATCAATTTAAGAAATATTTTAATCTAGAAGGTAAAACTCATCTCCATTTGTCACTTAAGTAATTAATTTTGTTACAAGTTTATATTCACAATAGTTATCATTACTTTGCTTTTAAAACATTATTTTAATTCATTAGTTTGTCTACAAAATATTCTAGATATGAAAAATATAAATGCAACTGATGCTTGTGACTCATATCAATTAACAGAAGAGTATTTGTATGCAATAAATTACCACTGATTACTAAAAAGTAAAATTCCTAAATTCTTGCTAGAAAATTTTCTGCTCAAATATTCTATCATTTAGAAAAATTTCCTAATATTTTCAGAGTAAGCTATGTTTTCATAAACCAATAGTGATGCATGAATTAAGGTTAAATATGTGTTGTATGGTTTTATAGATTTTGACAAATACATAGTGTCCTGAATCATCATTACTTTATCATAGTTTTATTGACCTGAATTTTCTGTTTTTCACCTATTCATCTCTCATCTCTTAGTCCCCTAACAATCACCAGTCTTTTACTGTCTCTATAGTTGTATGTGTCTGGTTATGTTTATGTGTTGTGATAAAAATATATGTATATTATGTAACATTAACCATTTTAAATGTATAGTTTGTAGTATTAAGTACATTCAAATGGTCGTACAACTATCACCACTATCCAACTCTCTTCATAGTTTTGGCTCATCCAAAATGCAAGATAGTTAGAATTATACACTAAGTTGCCTTTTCAGTATTTTTTTTTTACTTATCAATATGCTTTTAAGATTTCTGAAGTTCTTTTTGTGACACATTTATTTTTATTACTGAATAATATCCCATTCAATGGATGTAAGAATTCACTTATCTATTTAGCTACTGAAGGATGACTTACTGATTCATCCACAGTTTGGTAATTTTATGCACAAAGCTTCTATAAACATTCATGTACAGGTTTTTGTGTGAACCAAATTTTCCATTCATTTTAGTAAATACCCATGAGTGCAGTTACTGAATCACATGGTAAGCTGAGCTTTAGAAACCGAAACTGCAAACTGTCTCCCAAAATAAGTGTACCATTTTGCATTTCCAGCAGCAATGAATAAGAGTTCCTGTTTTTCCATATTTGGTGGAACAGTTGGTATTGTCAATGTTGTGGATTTCAGCCATATTAATCTGGTGATATCTCATTTTAATAAACAGATCTTTTAGAACTTAATCAAATTAATTGTTGAAAAGAAGTCTCAGAAAAAGAAAAGGGAGTTAGAGAAAATTCTCCACCTATTAAAATTACTTCTGATTCATTATCACAAAGCTTGCCACCTGCTAGTTTGAGTCTGCTCTGGATATTTATTAAATCATGTTTTGTGGTTCTTTAGCAACTTCTTTCTCCAAGGCAAAGGATTTTTCTTTCTGCTGAACTTGTATAGCTCCACAGCACCTTAGACAGAATTGTATTATATGATTATCATACTACACTGAAGCAACTTATTGCAATGCCAGTCTTCCTAACTGGACTTCGAGGTCTTAAAAGGCAGAAGGATTGATGTGGCCACATCTGTGTCCCTGTGGCAAGCACAGGATCTATGCCTTGGGGTTATCAACATGAACTTGCTCAAGATGATGATGGAGGTCAGGGGAGGATGTTGGAGACCAATTCAGACTTATCCTGGCCTTCAGCTTCATTATTTTCTCTGTAACAATTTTGCCCTGAGTTGCAATTGGTCCAGTTGTTCCAAGACCAAACAGATGATGTGAGGCATGGTTACTAAAAAAAAAAATCATCAAATAGGGTAAGAAAAAAGACTGAGAGATATAGAGACAACATGATATAGAAAAACAGACATTTCTCAGAAGAAGATATATAATAGATCAACAAATATATGAAAAAAATGTTCATCTCATCTAGTAATTAGAGAAATGCAAATCAAAATGACTCCAAGATTTCATCTCTAGTCACAATGGCAATTATCAAGAATACAAACAACAATAAATGTTGGCGGGATGTGGGGTAAATGGTATATATACTCTTACATTGCTGATGGGACCATAAATTGGTGAAACCATTATGGAAAGCAGTATGGAGATTCCTCAGAAAACTTGAAATAGAACCACCATTTGACCCAGTTATCTTTCTCCTCGGTCTATACCCAAAGGATTTAAAATCAGCATATTATAGTGACAGAGTCACATCAATGTTCATAGCAGCTCAATTCACAATAGCTAAACTATACAAGCAACCTAGATGCCCTTCAATAGATGAATAGATAAAGAAACTGTGGTACATATACACAATGGAATTCTACTTGGCAATAAAAGAGAATAAAATTATGGCATTTGCAGGTAAATGGATGGAGTTGGAGAATATTCTGTTAAGCAAAATAAGACAATCCCCCCAAAACAAAAGGCCGAATATTCTCTTTGATAAGTGGATGCTCATTCACAATGGGAGAGGGGGCATGGGGAGAATGGAGAAACTCTGGGTAAAGGGGAGGGAAAGAAGGGTAGGGGTGATGGAGCAGGAACTAAGGTGGAAAGATATGAATATCATTACCCCAGGTGCATGTATGACTGCACATGTGGTGTGACTCTACATAGTGTACAACCAAAGAAATGAAAAGTTGTGCTCCATTTGTGTACAATAAATTGAAATGTATTCTGCTATCATGTATGACTAATGAGAACAAATAAAAAATAATAATAAAATAAAATAAATTGTTCAACATAAAAAGAACTACTTGGGAATGAGTACAAACCAACTCTTTGAGAGCAATCACAAAAATTTTGAGTTCTGTCCGTGGCAGTGAAACATTGTAGTGTCTAAGAAGGTCAAATAATAATCACATACACAAGTATTTCCTCTAATTATCCAGTAGCTTGATCTAAAATATTTAATTCAAAATTCTTAAATTATTATAAAGTTATTTACTTCTATTTTCTATGATTTATTGGCATCCATCAACCAATAGTGACTGTTAGTACAAGATACCATCATGTTGCCAGTTCTTCATATGCAAGGTGAAGATTCCTAGTTTTGTCCAGTAGTTGTTTAAATTGTCAGGAAATTGTTCTTATGTTCAGTCTTTTATTTCCAAAGCAAGATTTAGTTTTTAAAAGCATGGCTGGGCTCATTAGAGGCTGTTAGTTTGCTAAGCATGGCTTTAGGAGCAAAGAAGCAATCAGAAGTTCCAAATATTGTGTCCAGGATGAAAAAATGTCATTGTGAACATAAAATAGCTCCTAAGGAGGGCTGTCGCTCTTAGAGAAATATCTCCCCACAAATTCTGAGATATTCACATGCTCTTGCTGGTAAAAATATATAGAGTTCTTTTAAAGTTTTATTATACTAACTGCTGCCATGGATTGTGTTAAAAGGACGTCATCCCTGAGAAAACATTCCTTCAAACTGCAGCAGCATCTCACTTCACTCAGGGTGTGGAGTTGGGAGTGAAGAGTTGGCAAAAGCACCCACACTTTCCCACATGGGATGGTCCAAGAGATTAAAGCAGTGGTTCTTTATTCATATTTTTATTAGTGCATTACAGTTGCACATAATGGTGTAATCTGTTGTTACATACACCCACTACAACAATACAATGTGGTCACCATCATTCCCCAATATTTCCCCTTTCTCTCCCATCCTCCTTCTTCCTGGTCCCTTTCTCTACTCTGTGAATCTCTCTTCCATTTTCTTGAGATCCCCCTCAAACTTTCTTTTGCTTTTTTCTCTCTGCCTTTCCACACGTGACAGAAGACATGTGACCCTTGACCTTTTAAGTTCAGCTTACTTTGCTTAACATAATGTTCTCAAATTCCACCCATTTTTCCAAAACAGTCATTTTTGTATTTTGAAGGTTTCAATAACACTTCAAAATTTAGATTTTTTAGACTTTTTTAAAATTTTGCTGCACACTTGAGATTTATGAACTCAAAAAAAAGCATTCAGCTAGGCATTAGTTATTACCACACAACCACAGGTATCACAGTGTCTGTAAATCATTTATAGTTGCACAGCACTAGTCCTTGGGCTGTCCTTCAGCTCTCTGACTACTGTTTACTGCCCTGACTATACCTGTAAACTCCCAAGATAAAGTTAGGGAATTTTTCCTTCATTTTTTTTTTTTTTTTTTTTTGCAGAAAACTTTATCCAGCTCTTCACTGTTTTCCCCCCTGCTCAGGTGAGTTAATACCCGTCAGTGGATGAGTGCATAGTGGTTGAAGCTGACAAAGAAGACCCCACTTCCAGCTCCTGCACCTGAAGTTTTCACTGTCTCCTAGGTTACCAAATGCCATAATCTGCATACAGCATCTTCTTGCTCAAGTTTTAAAAATCTTCCAAATAGAATATATTTTACTTAAGGTGCTAAGGAACTTGGAAATCTAAACCATTCTCTTCTGAGACATCTGCTGTATTGTCATCGTGTAGATTAGCAGTGAACATGAGGGGAAGTTTGCTTTCTTTATTTTTAAAACAAAATCTAAGTAAGTTCTATACATCAATCAAATTTGGCAGCTCAGTGTGCAACATGCTGGTTGGGTATACTTGCTTTAAAATATTCAAGGTCATTTTCACAGTGAAAGTCCTAGGGCTAAAAAGCATCCTAAACCTGGTTTAAGTACTATCCCCTCTTCCATCTTTATGAGCCCAATTTCTTTATCCTTTTAGCCTTTCCAGTCTGTTTACTCATAGATATTGAAAGAGGTGTATTCTATTTTAGCCTAATCTATAGAAGAGCTCATAAGGGAGGTGCTGGAGAGCTCTGCTGGCTGGAGTTCCCACCACTGACCCTAAGTCCACCACATTCCCCGTCTCTCTGTCTCTCTTTGACCCTTCACTTGTTCTTCTTTCCCATTTCTTTCCATCTGAAGCTGTAACAATAGGGAGAATAATGTTAGGATATTAGGTCCTACCTCCATCATGCAGTCTATACTATTGATTTTTATGGGAATTTCTTCTTAGCTCTTAGATGTATTCCATTAGAAAGAATCTTCTACAGAACTGGATAATTACATACAAACTTCGACTTGCTTAAATTATGCTTAGAAGAATAAATTAGAAGTGATATGTATATGTACCATGAATTGGAAAAATCCAGTATAATTCTGTCCTAGAGCTAGATCAAAAAAACTTGTCTGGCTATCCACTCTAGAACACTTACTAGGAAAGAAAAAAAAAAACAGTTCCAAAGAGCTATGAAGTAGAGAAATATTGGTATTATTGTTCCCAGAAAACGTGCTTGTGAAAAATCTGAGAGACACATTGTACACAATCACTTATTAAATTCATTTTTGGATCTTTGTTGTTTGTTGTTTTTTGCTAATTTATGGAATTTAGGACTGATAACATAAGCTATCATTTATCTAGTTTTGACAACTTTATGCCTTTACTGTCAGCTTGAATGAAAAATTCTGCAAAAAACCCAGACAAACAAAAAACCCCAATGATTTCTGTTCTTACAATGGGTAAACCAAATCATACTTCATAATTATTTGCAGCAGGAATTGAAATAATCATTAAATTAGGTCTCATAAACTATCAAAGAAATCTGAAGTCTTAAGAACAGATCATTTTTTGAGGCAAACGTTCTCTAATCTTTGGGTCACCCCCCACTTCTCGGCACTCGGAATTTTACTCAGGGTGTTGCACATGCTAGGCAAGCACCCTACCACCAAGCAACACCTGGGTCTTTACAACTCTATTTTTGAGAAAGGGTCTCACTAAGTTGCTCAAGCTAACCTCAAACTCATGATCCTCTTGCCTCAGCCTCCTGATTAGCTGTGATTATAGACCTGCACCACTGTACACAGCTCTTTTTTTCTTTAATTTTATTTGTTCTATTTAGTTATACATGACAGTAGAATGTACTTTGATACGTCATACAGAGATGGAGTATAATTCCTCATTCTTTTGGTTGTACATGATGTAGAATCCCACCAGTCATATAGTTATATATGTACATAGGGAAGTAATGTCTGATTCATTCCATTATCCTTTCTACCCCCATATCCCCTCCCCTCCCTTCACTCCCACTACCTAAAGTAACTATTCTTCCAAACTGCCCTCCACTTAATATGAAATAGCATCTGCATATTAGAGAAAAAATTTGGCCTTTGGTTTTGGGGGGTTGGATTATTTAGCTTAGCATGATATTTTTCAGTTCCAACCATTGACTGGTAAATGCCATAATTTTATTTTTCTTTAAAGCTGAGTAATATTTCATCATATATATATACATGTATATACATGCATATGTAATGTGATAGATATAAATCAGGTTAAGTATGCCTTCTTAAATTGATATATATATATATATATATATATATATATATATATATAATTTATATTGAAAGTATATATTTATATTAAATATATATCTAATATATAATTTATATTGAAAATTATATATAGATATATATCTAATTTAATAAATGTGATATATACATATCACATTTTCTTTATCCATTCATCTGTTGAAGGGCACCTACATTGGTTCCATAGCTTAGCTATTGTGAATTGCACTGCTATAAACACTGATGTGGCTGCATCACTGTACTATGCTAATTTTAAGTCCTTTGGGTATAAACTGAGGAGTGGGATAGCTGGGTCAAATGGTGGTTTCATTCTGAGTTTTCTGAGGAATCTCCATACTGCTTTCCATATGGTTGCATCAATTTGCAGTCCCACCAGCAATGTGTGAGTGTACCTTTCCCCCACATCCTCACCAACACTTAACTGTTGCTCATATTCTTGATAACTGTCATTCTGACGAGAGTGAAATAAAATCTTAGAGTAGTTTTGCAGCTCTTCAATTTTTAAGATGACAAACCAATCAGACTAGAATATATCCTGATTCTTTAGGGCCCTCTGATATGCGACTTTCATTGGGCCATGCTCTTTCCCCACTTACTACTTCCTGTAATTTGCCATTCACCTCAGCGTCTTTATTAATATGTGGTTCCATGGGAGTGTGAGGTTCAGGCTAGTAGGATTCCGGTTTCCTTTGGTCCATTATCTTATTACCAGACCTGGCGGAAGGGCCTGAGCCACAGTAGACTTTAGTGCATACAAGAGATGAGCAGTTCTCATCCCGCTCTCTACATTGGTCTCTTGGTAGAACAAGGACAGTTCAAAGAGATTAAGTGAGTCATGAGAAGAGTCACACAGTGGAAAGGAGCCACTGGACTAAGGCCCAAGGGCTGAAGTTTAGGTCCAGCTTTGCAAAACTGCCCTTCAGTCTGCATCCCTGAGTTTTCACATTTTAAAAATCACACCACTACTATAAAGGGGACCACAAACATCCAGGTCAAATCCCATGGTTCTCCCTCGTATCAGGGCAGTAGAGTTCTTGTTCACTCATTCATTTAATGAATGAGCTCGGTTGCTTATTCATTTAAGGAACAAGCCATGTTAATGATGATACCACTGCATACTGCTAAGACTGACTTGTATTGTTTTTCAATTAATTCATATCACTCAATTCCCAGACTTCTCTTTTCAGTTTTGAAATGTGTGAAAAACATGCCATTTGTTTTTGTTTTGTTTTGTGTTTTTTTTGAGGAAATATCTGAGAAAAGAACAAAATGATGCAATGTTTTGGTGAATATTACATTTCATGGAGACTATTTCATTAAATATCTACATACTTTTTACTTAATTTATCTATTATAGCATTGATATATGTAATTTTATGAAGCTCAACAAGGCCTACAATAGTTGTTTAACAACTATTGTAGTTTGGATCTACCCTCTTATTGCCCATGTGTTTTGACCTCAGTTTGGCGCTATGAGGAGATGGTGGAACCTTTGAGAGGTGGGACCTAATGGAAGAAAGTTAGGTCACTGGGGCATGCCTTGGAAGAATATATCAAGACCCTGGCCCCTTTCTGTCTCTGCTTCCCAGCTACAAAAAAGTGGGAAGTTTTTCTCTGCTACATACACCTGGCTATGGCATTGTGTCTCAACACAGGCCTAAAAGTAATGAATCCAAATGACTCATAGACTTCAGAAACATTAGCCACAAATAAACCTTTCCTTATTACAAATTGATCACCTCAGGCATTTAGTCATGGTGACAGAAAACTGACTAATGCACCAACAATGGCCAAGTCCTGAGAATTTTAATCAATGAGCTTGGTTTATGATAAAACTGGTCTCAGTGAGGTAATAGCCATAGATACTCCCTCCCAATGTTCATGTCACTTGAAATTAAGAAATAGAATTGAATTGTGAATTGAAAGGCTCAGCATACAATGGACTGCATCATGTGATCTCTTTCAGACTCTTAGCTCTTCATCTGGCTTTTGCAGATATAAACTTAGGTTTAATATTCATTAAACATCTTGAACACAAATATCCTTTCCTATTTCATATATAGGTATTCCTTCTATTTCAAGAGTTATTTTTTTCCCCAGGTTCATCTGGAAAATTTTCTACTCTATTCAGTTCTCTGATTAAAAATCACTTTGTAAAAATTTCCTGGAAATCCCTAGGTTTGTGAGAACAGGAACAGTATCTTATTTAACTTTAAATCAATTGGCAACATCTAGCAAATTCTGGCAGAAGCAGATGCTCTTCGAGAAATGAATGAATGATAATTAGCCCAGTCTTAAGCCTCAACCATGTTTCTTAATGTACTTGTTTAAAATAAGGTAGCAATCCATTCTTTCTCTAGTTGGAAATCTTCACTAATAAAGTCTGAATTTTTTAAAGATCTAGCTTTCTTTGACTTATCCAAGAAAAGACAAACACATATCTAAACAGTTCTTGACAGCTGAAAAATACTTTGTTTAGAAAGCTTAAAATGAGACATTAAAAAAAATCACTCTCTTTGGAGTATAGGAATATTTTTAAGTTTCAAGTAATTTTCTAGGAGGGTTTTAAATGAATGGGGTTAGTTTGAAGGAAGACCCATCATTTTATCACTGGCTGTACCAGATGTTCCAGAATTGGATTTATCTGAAAGAGAATTATATTTTACAAAGCAAGAAAATTTTATCTCATGATTTAAGGACAATGAATATCATAGCTAAGAAGAGTACTGGAGGTGTTGGATAATCAGCATAACACAGTGAACTCTTGGTTAATTAAAGCATTACATAATGAAACATTCATCCCAAACCAGTATTTTGAGCCCTCAGTTTGAAAGGGAGAAGGCCAAATGCAAGAAAACAAATTTATATCAGGAATTCTACATAAATAGGCTTATCTAGGATATGGTTTGAGGTCATACCAGTTGTATGACTGGCATTTTATGCATGCAACAATTATTTATTGAGCATATAGTACATGTCAGACTTTTTTTTTTAGGACTAGGGATACAAGAGTGAGCAAGAGACAAAAAATAATGCCTTTAATGGATTTTGTGGACCTTCCCTTTTATTGAAGGGAAACAGATAATAAATTACCAGGTAAAATACAGTTATGCTATGTTATAAAACCACTTGCTTGGAAAACAGTTGTTCAGGATTCTTCTACTTCTGAGTTTGTTTTGTTTGGAGCCTTAGGAGTGGCAGGATTGGTGAAGACACTTTTTCTTCTGGACCTCAGCAATTCCTCATTTGTCTACTGTGGATGTTAATGGTTCTGAATTCTCTACTTTCCTGTCTCACTAGAATTTTTGAACTTCTCCAGAGAAGGACTGTTTCTGTTATCTTTATATTTTCTGCATCTAGAATACATGTACTTTCTTTAAGTAATGTCATTTGGATTCTAAGAAGCCATAATCCTGCCAGTCTTTTCCTATTTTCTTCCAACCCTTTTTCTGTTTTCTTCCAACCACTGGCCCTCCTCTGTTTTTCTACTACCACGTTTGTGCTGCCCAAGCCTAAAATATTGGTGATTGTCAGACAAACTTCCATCCACTTCTTTTTGGATTCTCATTTCCTGTCTCAGTGATTTCACTCTTCCCACAGCTTTCCTTGCAAACTATTTTGTAAACAGACATCTCTCTGGACCCTAGGAAATAGAAATCTTTTTCAATCCAGGATGCCTTATGATCATCAGGACTCAAATGTCCCCAAAACATCCCAAAATCCAGATATTGATGTAACCTGTCATCTTTCCTCGCTCAACTTGCTCTGTGTTTAATGTTTCTGACCTCAGTAAAAGGGATCAGAAGTGCCATATGCCAGAAACCTATCCTTATTTTGATTCCTTGAATCCCTTCCCTCCTCAATCCCTGCCACAAGTGAATTCTCCTCCTGCTGCAGATACCCACCAACATATTTAGAATTTCTATTCACCTCATGACATCCTCATTGCCACATGTTAGCTTAGTCTATTAGCATATAATACCTAAACTACTACCATAGCCTCACTCAGTGACAAATATACATGGACTACCTATTATGTGCCTAGATCTTAGGGAGAAAAGATACACAAAGTCCCTGCTCCACTGGGCACTTGGGTCTGGAAAATCCTTTCCAAAATCCAAAATCCAAATCTGATCATATTACTTCTTTGTATATAACCATTTAATTATCTCCCAGTATTCTCAGGGAAACTTTTCCTTTTCTTTCTTTTTTTCCTCCTCCTCCTCCTCCTCCTCCTCCTCCTCCTCCTCCTTCTCTTCTTCCTCTTCTTCTTCTTCAATTTGGTATGAAATACAAGAAAGAGTCTATATGATATGCTCTGGTTTTCTTTCTCTAGACCAATCATTTGCTAAATTCCAAATACTGTTTCAGTGTACAGAACCACTTGCAGTTTCCTGAAGGCACTCTGTGTTTATCTTACTTCCAGGTACTTGCAGTTCTCTGTGACTAAAGAAATAAGTCTCTCAGGATACAGCACAACACGATTTTGACATTCCAACTTTGTCTCTGTGTACTCCAGGACAAATCTCACTGTACTACAATTTCTTCCCTTTCTTAACAGTATCCTAACCCCAGGACACTATCCAGGATGGAGAAGAGATGGTCTCTCAGATCTATGACAGATATGTGAAGTTGTATAAATCACAGCTCCTAATCCAACATCTGGAATGCATGATGTAAATGATTCTTCTGTCTTTAGATATCATATCATATTTTCAAATGCACAGAGCCACAAAGAAATACATAGCACCTGGAACAACACTTTCCCAACCAGAACGAGGATGATGTATTCTAGCACACTTTGAACTTACATAAGGATCTTCTGAAAAAAATTACATTGTAGTCCAACTTTATTCCAACCTTCATGCTCCTGCTTCAACCTGAAGCTCCACCTGTTTTTGGTACTCAATCTGTCATGGAATACTAATGTCTATTTATGTTCCACCCTTTCCCTGCCACTCCTGAAGTGGAACTAGGAAACCATGCCAAGGTATTTTCCTTCAACTACTCTGATATGGACCATATACATGTAAAGGAAAGGAACATATTTGATTTCATTCACCTAATCATGTCTCCTACTCCATCCAAGCTGCTCTAGTCACAAGAGTGTGTTTCACATAGGACAATATTCTGGTTTCACAGTGAATGAGCACAGGGAATGTTAGACTGAATTTTTAGGACAGATGAAGATGATATTAAGAGAAGAAATTAACTTCTGCTCAACACACATCAGGGATTGCTTATCTATCACCAGCATCTTTTTTTTTTTTTTTGGATATCAAGTGGCTTACTTTGCCTTCTATTTTAACATATATGAAATGGTAGTTTGTACAACCAAGCTATTCTTCCCCCAACAAATCTAAGCATCATAACATCATAAGAAGTGCAATGCTTGATGGTGCTACTAGGAGATGGCTTCATGTCAGTGGAGAAAACAACTGGGGTGATTACAGGATTTTTCATTCTAGGCAAAAATTAGCAAGGTGACTTTAGACAAGTCATTTCATGAGTGCTGATCTAAGAGCACAGGCATCATTAATTATCAAATCTTGTTATTAGCTAAATTTTAGTTTGTTCTTTTTACTTATTCTTTAATGCAAATACTGAGCTTCTGGTCATTGAGGATTCATAGTTCCCAAACTATGTGGATCCCTGCTTATAAAAAAAAGAATGGCCTCTCATTTTAATCCAGCTTATACAGTATTATGTGCGAGTAAACCTTTGTGCTGTGAATATTTACTGAAAACAAAATATGGACTCTTACCAAAACCTCCTGATGAAGTGACCCCAAGAGATCAGAAACATATTTCTCCTTCCCAGGTGTCTGCTCATGGGCTGAGCTGGGAAGACTCGCTAGGCCATGCCATCTGGAGGGCAGCATGTTGTTATCAGAAGATACATGGCAAACAGGACAGGCTGCAGAGGAGTGTGGAGAAAACACTCACCCCAGGGACCACCATTGGCTGCTAGAATTAGCTGCACAATTACCAGCCACAACAAACTTTTTTCCATGGGTGGCAGAAATTCTAGAGGTGATTTAATGAAACATTTTCAGTTTTATTATAACAACCACGTGTATGCAGACATTCTCGACCTAATCCTGAGATGGACATATGCTCACTTGCAACAGAATCTGCTGGGGTGGTTGATGTATTTAAATAACAGAAACGTGGCTAATGACTACAAGTGTCTTTCTCAGAGTAGTGCTTTGGGCAACACTGCCCAGCTAACCAACCTGTCAACAACCTCCTGAAAGACAGGTATTTCAACCATTCATTAATTATGGCTAGTCTTACCTCCTTGGAGTAAAGAAATATAGCTGTCAGAAAAATATTAAAGATTGAATTTTAGAAGAAAATTATCATTTTTAAAAATTATTATTTTTGTAATTTAAAGTATCAACAGCTAATTGTAAATATGCCAGATAGCAATTTTGATTTCTTAAAACATGTAAGACTTGGAATCTGTTTAGTATATGTAACTCAGTTTCAATGTTAGCTGATCTCCAAAACTGCTTAGAAAATAAATAAAAGGCTATTGGAGACATTGAAGTGGATATGAAACTGAAGAAATGATGGTCTGTGTCTTCAAGGAGCTCATGATAGAATCAATCATCAGTTCTCAACTTGGACCTGGCATTAAAATAACCTGGGGTGAAGGCTCACTGAAGAATCTCCAGAGAGGGGCTTGTGCACATGTAGAGTGTAAGATTTCATTGGTAATTATGATACACAGAATCATTGTAATGCATTTATGCTTAACTTTAAAAATAACCATGATTCAATAAAAATAATGATAAACATAATGCAGAAATTTGTAATAACAATAGTTAAAGAACCCCCCCCAGCAAGATATCATTTCAATGGCCATATAACATCTCACAATTGTGTATAGATTTGCTTCTGTGTGCCCAGTTGAATTGAAAATGCCAAATCATCCTAATAATCCAGATTACAAGATGATTCTGTTTTAATTATTCCCAATAATGAAATTGCTTCCTAAGAAATTGGGTTTTTAAAGACAATTATTTACTCTTTTAATTGAGCATGGCACCATTTAGTGTTCTACCGAAAATGTTTTGCTCATAATAAAAAAAAATGTCAATATATCTGGAACACTGAGTATGTGACAGGCACACAGCTAAACACCTCCAATGATTATTACCTGATGCTTCCCAATATCAATGGACAGGTGTACTTTTGTCTCCATCATAGAGAGGCAGAACTGACGCTCAGATAGACAAGGAACTTGCCTAAGACCACACACTGGCAAGTGGCACAGTCTGGCCAAGTCTAGCTGTGTTGAGAATAAATGCTCTGGGCTACTTAAGCCATGGTGAAGACATGAATAAGGTTTCAGGAATGAACAACAGAGAACCTACCCCCCATTCCCAGGAGAGTGGACAAATAAAGGAACTAAGAAACAAATAGCCTGCTTTGCCCTGCCCTGCTCGAAGCCACATCTCAGGGTATCAGCTAACCTATAACTCTACAATTCACTGTATTTTAAAAAGTCTGTATGATAGAAAAATAAAACATGTTAAATGAATTTCCACCTAATTTACTGCATCAATACTGGGCTCATTACCATAATGTTAATGGGATAACTGTTGAATCATCAGGACTTTTGCAGATGAAAACTGAAAACCGGAGTTGGAGGTGGTTACTTTTTGAGAAAGGCACCAAATAGAACATCACAATTGTTTTCATATTAGCATCTCACTTAGTACACTGACTAAAGCAGATAATCTGATAATTTAATTGCCTTCTTCTCTATCCTTGAATCTTTGGGAATTTCGAAATATTCTGGGTAAAAATCAATGATAATCCTTGGAATCCATTATTACCTGTTATGGAAAGCTACTAACTTGCCAAGACTTTTATGGTTTTTTTTTTTTTGTCATTTAAAATCCTTGAATTTGGAAATAGATATAAACATTTTCTTCTCTTTCATTTTTTAGTTGTTAGCTAATATGTGATACTTTCATATTACTGCTTTTGCTTACTTGTGAAGAGAATCATATAATTTAAGATCTTCATCACAGGTGATTCAAAAATTGGAGTGATGTGTAGGGGTAAAAGAAAACACAGACTGAAACCAGACAGACTTTTTTGAATTCCAGCTCTCAAGAGATGCTGTTGAGATTAGGCAAGCTAAGCCTCATTTTTTCCTTATGTAAAATGGAAAATTTATGCTCCATTCAGTTGTTAGGAGGACAATGAGAATATATATGTTGTGTCTAATGCAGTCATTCAAAATGTATTATTTCCAATTCCAATCTCTGTCTGTTGCAAATGAGAATATTAAAGTCAGAATCTGACCTCCTGAAAGTCATACAGATTTTAACCTGAGATTATGCATGTCACTCATATGTTTTACAATAATGCAATAATTTAAATCACAAAGGATTTATAAGTTAAGCTTTGAATATAGGTATTTTACTTCACTTTCCATCTGCATGCTACTCCTAAGATACCACAATTCCTAGTCAATCAAGGATACATGTGGATCATTTTAACCCTGTATAGTTCAGGAAGAAAAAAGTAAGAACAATTCATTTGGCTTATAATCATTATTTAATAATAAGTCAGATTTTTAAATATTTGGTGTTCATAAGTGTCTAATTGGTTCTCTTCCTGTTTTGATAATGATTTGAATGAAACCAATGGTTTGTATTTAGATATTATTAGATCAGATTTTCTTTATAAAATATTGTAATACCTATGTTCAAAGAAACTATCAGTATTACCATAGAATCAGTGTGTTGATGCTAGAAGAGGGGACAAAGACTTGTTGATACTTGTACTATGCAGAGCAGGAAACTAAAGCGAGAAGAAATTAAGTGAATTCTAGGTTACACAGTTTTTAAATGGAAGTGTTGGGTTGAAAAAATCAAATGAACACCTGGTTATGATTTACCTTAGCATTGACCACACTAGACTGAAAAAAAAAGTTCTGAACTTGTATCTTTCCCTAGAAAGTAACCTCCTTGGTCATTTTGAAGTGCAGACTTTGTGTAGACTGAAAAATCTCTGTAAATATCTATTTGACCCAAGAAATACAAATAATGATAAATAAATCCAAAGAAAGATATTTTTTTCAAGAACCTAGAAAGTTTCCTTTTCTATTTTTTTATTCTATGAGGTTTGACTCTAAAGTAGTGAGATGCTATTATAACAGCCCCAAACTTAAAAACTGAAAGTGAGCTATCATTCAGAATAGTGACCCATGGAGCTATCTGCTGACTACCCCCTTCATGGCAGAATGATTCAAAATCTGTTTATGACTCTTCTATTAGGATTGACTTTGGGGTTAGTTCATGAAGCACAGGTGAAAAATCAATCTCATTACTGCTCCACTGGGTTTTGACTTCATCTTCAGCTTTGCTACCTACCTTGTTTACTGAACATGGATCTGAATGAATTTAGGTTGTTTCAGAAACCAATTCATCTTGAAGGAAAAGGATTTACCACTACCACCACCCTGCACCCCCTGAAATTATTCTGAAAATTGCTTCAGCATTACTTGGCTAGTTGAGTAAATTCCCAAGATGACTAAGAGGAAGGTAATAGCAGACATTAAAGGTGTAAAGTTCTGTTATGCTTTTAAAACAGAAAACAAGCCATATAACTGGTTCTTTTATGTTTCCCTAACCCCAGGGCAGTTGGTCTCATCTGTGTAACATGTAAAGAAATTAACCTCTAGGAAAAGTAAATTAATGGCACAAGATCTTTTGCTCCCAGGCAGCTTTAGGCCAGTACACCCTCTCTCCTGGGTAGGGAGGATTGGGCAATGTCTGAAGTCATTTTTCACTGTCATGACTGGGGGAAGGCAATACTAGAAGCCACAGATGCTTGACGAATACCCCACAACGTGGAAGACATCTTCCCAAAACAACCATCCAGTTTAAGATATCGATAGTGCTGAGACTGTGAAACCTTGCTCTAGGCTAAATATTCTGATTCCCAGTCTCTTAATTATCCTTTACTACAATCAATGCTAACATTAATATGTGACTTCACGTTTCCATAAACAAAAATGTGTGCATGTATTTTTCTGTGATAATGTATGAGCAACCTTTCTTTTCCCATTTTATTTGCCAATTGGAAATCACCCTTTGCCTTAGGCTTCCTTATCAGAGAATACTAAACTGTCACAGAAGATGCCTGGAGATGCACTTGACATCTAAAAAGTCTAATTGGCAGGAAAATTAAAACAACTAAAATGTGTGCGTTATTTAGTGAGAGGCGCTATTCCCACCCTGTATTATTAGATCTCAGAGAGAGCCGCGGCCAGAACAGCTGGGACTTCCTGCACTACCCTTTTGCCAAGTGCTAAATTTTTTTTCCTTCTCACTGCAAAACTGAGAAGGAAGAGAGGGGAAAACAGCAAGCAAGCCAACCCCATTTGTCAAAATGTGCTTCTCGGCTGTCCTTCAGAAGTCTCCACTGTGGCTCCCTCATTGTCACGTTAGTTCAACAAAGGAAGGAATGTACTTCACTTGATAATCAAAGACTGTATCTTGGCATATAAGCTATGCAGGACAGAATGTCAAGTCTAAAACCATAGGTTTCCACCTCAAATTTCAAAATATTAAATGTGTAGCATGCAGTTATCAGATTTTCTCAGGGAACTTGCTGGATTTTGTGGCAGAAAACTGGTCTTTTTGCCCAATTCTTTTGTTCTCCCCTCTCTTACAGAAGCTATTACTAATACCAATAAGTCACACAAAGTGTGTGTGTGTGTGTGCATGTGTGTGTGTGAGGGAGAGCTGGGTCTTTCAAATCCTCACAGAACTCTTGCTTGTTGACCTAGTCTGAACCTTACTATCTAGAAATGTTCCCCAAACCAAGAACAATTTTCCTTCATAGAAAAAATGCTTTTTACTATGTTCAATGGCCAATGATTAGACAAACATAAGAGTGGATCACAACCGAGCGGAGAAAATAGATGTACTCACAATATTTGGACCCCAAATTATAATGTTTTGAAGGGGCAGGAAATGTCAGTGCATTGTCCTGAGATGTTAGAGGAGTCAGTTTTGTCATCTTTCTTTTGAGCCCTGGGATATATTATCTACAGGTCAACATCTCAGTACTCAGTTGCAAATTATGTCTTTCGCCAGTCACTAATTGTGTCTCTTCTATAAATCTCATACCTCAAGGAGAATATCCTAGAACTCAAGGACAAAGATCCTGAGGCAAAATTTCACAAGATACTACATCATGCTTCTCTTATCCCTGTTCTAAGTCCTCAGCACATTCTTTACATGTTCTTGTTGGTTGAGTGACGGTTGACTCAATAAATGCATAGATTATTGTTTCTGTCCTTGGGTAACCTAAAGAGTCTTGGGACCTAGGGAAAAAAATACTTTAGCCTACTTTGAATAATAGAAATTATAGAAATCAAAGCATAAATATCAGGGCTGGGACTGTAGCTCAGTGGCAGAGCACTTGCCTAGCACATGTGAGGCACTGGGTTCCATCCTTAGCACCACATAAAATGAACAAATAAAATAAAGGCATGTTGTCTGCCTACAACTAGAATAATAAAAAAATTAAAAAGCATAAATATTATCATAGTTATCAAGTGACTATGTTGCATTCTTTCCTTCTACACCCCGACATTCACAAGTTCTGAATTGTTAACAAGAGTCAAAGAAAGAAAAAAAAATCACAAAGATAAACCATACAGTGTTGGAAGCAACAAACTTTAACAGCTATACTACCAAAGAAATCCCTCAGATAAAAGACTAAAAGGGAACATGGGGTTCAGAGCAATGGAGAGAATATAAATGCATGCTCTCAAACAATCATGAACCTAGGAGAGAAAGTACCACAGTGGGTATTTAAGCATTTTCAGGAGACCATCATCTCCATGCTCGACTGGGTGATAGGGATACCCTGTTGAGAGCCACAGCCGAAGGGGCCCCAGCAAACTTCCAGCTGCCGGCTGATGATTGGCTCACAGCGGCCCCAGCAACATCTAGCTGATTGGCTCCTCTGCGGTGATGCTCATTGGGCTGTTTCCCTGCCCTTTCAGACCACGGAGCTGCTCATTGGGGGACTTTTTTGGCTCCGCCCACGTGACCCAGCCAATCGGCCTCAAGAGCAGGAGGATTGTGGGAGGTGGGGAGAAGCTTGTGTGGGAGAGAGAGGCTTGTGGAAAGCCGGTGGTGGCAGTTGAGGCTCTGAGGGTTTTTCCTGAGAGGCTGTTTTGTTTGGCATGTGTGGTTCTAAAAATAAAGTTAGTTTCTTTTGACAAGTGGCTCCTGATTGTGCCCAGCCAGACTGCGGCATTTGGTGGGCCGCACGGGGAGCGACTGAGGGTAAGTGAAACTGCTCGCCCCTGAGGGCAGGGCAAGAGGATGGGTAGCCATTTTAAGATTCCTCTTTTGTTATTTTGTTTCACTTTTGTTTTAAGTTGCCTGTCCCTGGAGATGTATAAGATGGAAGAAAAACCGCTCACATCTGAGGAACAGATAGGGAGAAAGGACGGATGGACATTTCAGGAGGCTATTATAATGATTTTGTGTTGTTCCAATTTTGTTTCACTCAGTTTCAGTTTTGTTAGGCGTTATCTTGTTGGGTTGTATTATAGTAGAAATACGGGATCAGAAATTAGTAAAAAACAAACTGAAAGAGTGTTAAGTAAATTGTTAGAGGAAGGAGGCATCTCATTAAAATCAAGAACAATCAGGGCATACGTTGATACAATACAAAAATGTAGCCCATGGCTTTTTAAGGAGGAGTTGTTAAATATATCACAATGGAACCATCATGGTGAAGATTTAAAAAGAATAGAAAAGAAAAGCCCAGGGACTCTGCCAGTTGGCACATTGACATTGTGGGAGTTGGTGTCTTGTTTGCTTAGTCCAAAGCCTTCAGTTCAGACAATGGTAGAGGAAGGAGAAGACATAATGATTCAAGTAAAAGAGAAGGCCTCTCAAGCTAGTCAGACAGAGGAAAAGATTCAAGTAAAAGAGAAGGCCTCTCAAGCTAGTCAGAGAGAGGAAAAGATTCAACTAAAAGAGAAGGCCTCTCAAGTTAGTCAGACAGTGAAAGAAAGTGTAAAACAGAAAAAGCCATCAGGGGGAAAGTTACAACAGGAGACTGCTACTAACACCTTTCTATCACCAGAGGACGTAAGTGTCCAACAAACAAGGCCACCTCCATATGCTGGGAGGTCCCCAACCCCCGCAGTTGATACTTGGGATCCTGAGACAAGATCTCAAATATTAACATGCCCTGTATTTGAGGCAGGAGGGCAGCGATTTTACCAAGTTTTAAATTTCAAAACAGTGAAGCAGCTAAAAGAGGCTGTAACAACCTATGGTCCTCAAGCACCCTTCACTGTAAGCATGGTCAAATCCATTAACAACTTGAACATGACGCCAGCAGATTGGGCTAATATGTGTAAAGCTGTGCTAAATGGAGGACAATACCTGTTATGGAAGGTTGCCAATGAGGAATTTTGCAAGGAGACGGCTAGGCGAAATGCAGCAGCTGGTTATCCTCAGAGAAATCTAGATATGTTGTTAGGAAAGGGACCTTATGAGGATCAGCAGCAACAAATTGCATATGATCCTGGCGTATACGCACAAATTGCTGCAGATGCAATTAAGGCATGGAAGACTTTACAAGGACATGGAGGTTTACAAGGTCAATTATCTAAGGTAATACAAGGAGCTAATGAACCTTATGCTGAATTTGTAGATAGGCTTATTCAAACAGCTACCAGAGTTTTTGGGAATACAGAACAAGCAATGCCATTACTAAAACACCTGGCTTATGAGCAAGCGAATCGTTGGTGTAGAGATATCATTAGACCATGGAAACATGAAGATTTAAACACATATATTAAATTATGTAGAGACATTAATGAACAAGAGCAAGTCGTGGCAGCTGCAGTAAAACAGGCTTTAGATGCCAGAGACATTAATGAACAAGGGCAAATTGTGGCAGCTGCAGTAAAACAGGCTTTAGATGCCAGGCCAAGAACATGCTACAATTGTGAACAAACAGGACATTTTAAAAGGAATTGCCCCATTGGAGGAGGGTTTAACAAAACTAGGTATCAAAGGAGTAGAATACCAGGTATTTGCCCACGATGCTGTAGAGGGAGACATTGGGCTAATGAATGCCGTTCTCAAACCACCATAGAGGGTACTCCATTATCAAAAAATGAACAAGGACCAGGTGTTTATCCACGATATCGTGGAGAAAGGCATCAGGCTCCATTGACAAAAAATGGACAGGGGGGCCCAATGCTCTGGGGCCCAAAACCACAAATATACAGAGCACTGGAGGAACCCAGCAACCCCATCAGGGTAGTGCCCAGGACACATTGTCCATCAGATCCCTCATCAGACAAACCAGAGGGAGCGCAGGGTTGGACATCTGCGCCTCCGCCAGAGCAGTACTAACTCCAGAGATGGGAGTTCAAATCATTCCCACAGGGGTGAAAGGACCTCTTCCCAAAGGAACAGTAGGCTTATTATTGGGACGCAGCTCTTCTACTCTAAAAGGACTTATGATAAGTCCTGGGGTAATTGATCCCGATTATGAAGGTGAAATAAAAATTATAGCCAGTTCTCCAAAGGGTATATCAGTAATTTCACCAGGAGATAGAATAGCACAGTTACTAATAATACCCAGCCTACATGATAAATTTTCCAGTCATACTGTAGAAAGAGGTTCCAAGGGATTAGGCTCCACAGGTGTAGATTGGGCTATGCTTTCTTTAAATTTAGATTCTCGCCCCATGCTAAAACTAAATATTCAAGGACATGAATTTAATGGGATACTGGATACAGGTGCAGACCTTAGCATCATCTCTCGTCAAGAATGGCCAAAACATTGACCATTACAACAAGCCACTCAAACGCTTCGAGGCCTAGGAGTGGCGACTAATCCCCATAGAAGTGCAATGGTATTAGATTGGAAGGATCCTGAAGGATGTGAAGGAACTATACAGTCATATGTATTGGATCATCTTCCCGTAAATTTATGGGGACGAGATGTCCTAGATCAATTAGGTTTGACATTAACAAATAACATCAACCAAAATGCACCCACTATTATGACTAGACAAGGTTTTAGGAAAGGAAAAAGATTAGAAAAACAAGAACAAGGTATAGCAGCACCAATACAAATAGATCAAGGAACAGAAAGACATGGGTTGGATTTTCAGAAAGGGCCACTGAGACAATAAAAATTACTTGGAAATCAGAAAGACCAGTATGGGTTCCTCAGTGGCCCCTGACTAAAGAAAAGATACAAGCAGCCCATGACCTGGTCAAACAACAATTAGTGGAAGGACATATACAACCTTCTGTATCTCCCCATAATACTCCCATTTTTGTCATCAAAAAGAAATCTGGTAAATGGAGATTATTGCAAGATTTAAGAGCCATTAATAATGAGATGGTTATTATGGGACCTGCTCAATCAGGGATTCCTCAGTTGTCTGCTTTGCCAAAAACCTGGTATGTTTTAGTTATAGATATTAAAGATTGTTTTTTTTCAATTCCAATTCATCCTGAGGATAGTCCACGTTTTGCATTTACTATCCCTGCACTGAATCATGAAGGTCCTGATCAGAGATATGAATGGAAAGTACTCCCTCAAGGGATGGCTAACAGCCCAACTATGTGTCAAATTTATGTTAACAAAGTAATCCAGCCACTTAGAAATCAAAATCCTGAACTACAAATATTTCACTATATGGATGATGTATTATTAGCACACAAAGATAAAAACACATTGCTAGAATGTTATGCCACACTTACAAACTTATTAAAAAATTATAATCTAGAGATAGCAATAGATAAAGTACAATTAAATTTTCCAATTAATTATTTAGGAGTTCTATTATCCTCAACCATGGTCCATCCACCAAAAATTCAAATACGAGTAGATCAACTCAAATCACTTAATGACTTTCAAAAGTTATTAGGAGACATAAATTGGATAAGGCCTTATTTAGGTATACCAATAGGAGAGTTGGGACCTTTATTTGATATCCTAAAAGGTCCATCAGATCCAAATTCACCCCGAATGTTAACGCCTGAAGCAAGAAAGGCATTAAAAATCATTGAAACATATATGGAAAATATGCATTTAGATAGAATTGATATAAGTTTGCCTTTATTATTTATTGTACTACCAACAAAAAATATTCCTACAGGAGTATTTTGGCAAGAAGGTCCATTATTATGGATACATTTATCTTATTCTCCTAACACTATTCTTACTAGGTATCCTGAGGCTGTAGGACAATTAATACTCAAAGGAATAAAAGCAGCAAAGGGAGTGTTTGGAATTTCTCCCAATAAAATTATTACTCCATATACTATGAATCAAATTGATGAGTTAGCTGATGAGTTAGCTAATGATTTAAATACTTGGGCAATAATCATGTGCAAATCTAATGTTTCATTTGATAACCACTTACCATCTAATCCTTTATTGTCTTTTTTGGTCATTGCATCCTGTAATTTTTCCAAAAATGACAAGAAAAACCCCTATCATGAATGCTCCAAATATATTCACTGATGGGTCAAATAATGGTACAGCAGCAGTAGTTACCCCTGATCAAACTTTTACATTTTTAGTACCCAAACAATCAGCTCAAAAGGTAGAGCTTAATGCAGTTTTACAAGCTTTTGTGATGTTTAAAGATTCTGTATTTAATTTATTTTCTGATAGTCAGTATGTAGTTAATGCTATAGTATCTCTTGAAGATGCTGGTAGGATTTCCCCTTCTTCTACTGTTTTCTCTTTGCTTTCCACTATACAAAGTCTAATCTGGGACAGAAAAGATCCATTCTTTATAGGACATATCAGGGCACATACAGGATTGCCTGGAGCCCTTAGTTTTGGCAATGATTTAGCAGATAAAACTACACATGACATACGTATTTTCTCTACACTAGAAGAAGCTATAAATTTTCATAAAAAGTTCCATGTCAATGCTAATACTTTACAAAAGCGTTTTAAAATAACTAAGGAACAAGCTAGACAAATAATAAAACAATGTCAAAATTGTGTGACCTTTTTACCACAAGTTAATCTTGGAGTCAATCCTAGAGGATTGATACCTAACCATATTTGGCAGATGGACGTCACACACTTGCCAGAATTTGGAAAATTAAAATATTTGCATGTTACAGTTGATACTTCTTCTGGATTTTTGATGGGCTCCCTTCATGCCGGAGAAAAAACTAAAGATGTTATAGCTCATTGCTTACAAAATTTTGCCACTGTGGGTGTTCCAAAACAGTTAAAAACAGATAATGCCCCTGGTTATACTTCTACCTCTTTTAAACAATTTTGCTCAACATTTGGCATTACTCATATAACAGGAATCCCATACAATCCACAGGGACAAAGCATAGTTGAAAGAGCTCATCAAACTATTAAAATGTACTTATTAAAGCAAAAAGAATGAATTGGGAAGGGGTATATATTCCCCAAAGATAAACTTAAAATAACCCTTTTTACTCTAAACTTTTAAAATTTGGATTCATCAGGACTTAGTGCTGCGGAAAGGCATATATGTCCAAAAAATGTACATAAGCCCAAGGTACTTTGGAAGGATATTCTAACAGGACAATGGAAAGGTCCTGACCCAGTAATTGTCTGGAGTCGGGGGTCTGTTTGTGTGTTTCCACAGGGAGAACAGCAGCCGATTTGGATTCCAGAGAGATTAACCAAGGTCCTGACCCAGTGATTGTCTGGAGTCGGGGGTCTGTTTATGTGTTTCCACAGGGAGAACAGCAGCCGATTTGGATTCCAGAAAGATTAACTAAAGCGATTTCTACAGACCAAAAAGAAGATGATTTGGCTCAAATCCATAACAACTGATATCCAAAACTCCAGTTTGGCTATTCTTACATCTGCAACAGAACCAGGATGCTTTTTTCAATATCTATTTTATTATTGCCCTTTGCCATATCATGAAGTTCTATTTTGTTTTTTGAGCTCATACAGACCTAGGTTAATGTTTTGCTGATCAGTTCTATTTTTTGACTATAGAGTTTTTAAACATTGCAATGGAGATTTTACCTGTAAAAAGTTATAAGGCCTTTACTATAATGTTATGTGTTGTATGTATTATATTATGTGTGCACACTTGTGTTTTGTGTTATATGTTTGAATGTACGTATGTCCATATATCATATATGATGAGCGCTCATGATAAAATGGATCCAAATATTTTTTTTCACGTGATTTATATGGTTTAATTTAAATTGGGTAAACAACTGTTGAGGATTGTTTTAATATGTAAACAAAAAAGAAGGTTAACAGATCTGTTTGTTTACTTTCACCTTTCCTTTTCATTATATTTAATAATTCTCTTTAAGATAATGTAAATTGTTAAGAAAATTGTTTTCTTTTAGTGCCTTCTGTAATGTTACATAATTTTTTCTTTAGCCATTATTGCCAGAATTCCTATCTTCATCCCAGTGCCGGTGAAGACAATGTAAATTGTTAAGAAAATTGTTTTCTTTTAGTGCCTTCTGTAATGTTACATAATTTTTTCTTTAGCCATTATTGCCAGAATTCCTATCTTCATCCCAGTGCTGGTGAAGTCAAAGATAAAACCAATCTACAGCTTCTACAATAGCCATCACTGAACTGCTTGCAGAACTTGCCTGGACACATTGTGAGCTCACCTGTATGCATTGTGAACTATCTGTTGGTGCAGCGACTTGTGGTAGTGTTGGGGTATTTTTGCTGATGATGTCACCGGTGGTACAATTTTTCAAAGGAGCCCCCAATTGGCTTAATGTCATGGCATTTTGCATCCTCCTCTACTAGTGATGGTCTAAAATTTGGGGGCCAACAGAGGTGAGGCAAAGAACCTCACCCCCCCCCACTGGTGCAAAGGCCTATCCACAAGTATAGCTGTATGCTGGACTGGTAGTCAGTGACGGGTATGATCCAATTGCAGTGGTACCAACCTAAGACAGGAGGCTGACGCCTAGAGGTCAGTTCATCCGATGACGGGTAAGGACCATATGTTGAATTGGACTGCCTAACAGACACGGTCCCTAAGCCACATGCTTGTTGTTTAAACAGAGAGGGGGAGATGTTGAGAGCCACAGCCGAAGGGGCCCCAGCAAACTTCCAGCTGCCGGCTGATGATTGGCTCACAGCGGCCCCAGCAACATCTAGCTGATTGGCTCCTCTGCGGTGATGCTCATTGGGCTGTTTCCCTGCCCTTTCAGACCACGGAGCTGCTCATTGGGGGACTTTTTTGGCTCCGCCCACGTGACCCAGCCAATCGGCCTCAAGAGCAGGAGGATTGTGGGAGGTGGGGAGAAGCTTGTGTGGGAGAGAGAGGCTTGTGGAAAGCCGGTGGTGGCAGTTGAGGCTCTGAGGGTTTTTCCTGAGAGGCTGTTTTGTTTGGCGTGTGTGGTTCTAAAAATAAAGTTAGTTTCTTTTGACAAGTGGCTCCTGATTGTGCCCAGCCAGACTGCGGCAATACCCAGCAGATAAAATTCTTCTTTACTTTATGAGCAGGAAGAAAGAAATGCAATTTTACAGGTGGAGAGAGAAGAATAGGTTTTACTACTTATTTTCATTACATTTCTTTCACCCCTTTGAAAACACACACACACACATTTTTGTCAGCAAATGGGGTACCATTGAAATAGCTTTTTTATACACAGCCCATGTCATAAAGACATGAAAATATCATTGCTCATGGCACTAAGGAACTACTCAATCTTGATCAGATACAATGGTCCTGGGCCATGTTCCTTTGGGAGCTACTGGCCTGTGGGTACATGGGCAAGGTGTTGAGTGGTATGTGTGCAAGTATGTGAAATTCTCCTGTCATGTTGACACAGACAGAGATGCCCGTGGCAATCTGCTGTGTTTGTGACAGATCCATCACATAACCCTTTAAGGACTAGCCGGTAAATGTAAATGTAAGACAAATAAAACTAAGCTTCCAGTCTGCTTAGAAACAGATCCACCAGGTCTCTCCTAAATCTTCGCATGGTCTCTATTAAGAGATTGAATTTAGGTTGAACACATACTTCACTAAGTTTCCCTATAATCTATTCATTACAATCTAATTTGTGCAAGTATTTTATTTGGAAAAACAAGCAACCTGAATTAAGACCTCCAAAAATGAACCATGCAAATAGAAAGATTTACATTCATAAATAGCTCTTGGTAGCTTTGTTGTGTTATTTGTTTTCTTGACTGGTTCATTTTTGAATGTGAGTTAAATAACACAGGCAATGGCTTTTCTATTTGATATTCAGTCAACTAGCAGCCACACAATGAATTTGCTGGCCAGAGCTCACATACATTTCCAAAGGGCAGCCTGTGCTTTTAGCATTCACTAATGAAATCACACATTACGGTCTCACTGCCACATACTGCTTCTTCCAGATAGGATGTCACAGCCTTTGAAACAACTTGTAAGCTTTTTTTCTTTTAACAGGTGAGGCCACAGGGAAATAAGTGATGAGGGGGTGGGAGGAAGGAATATTTTAAAGCAAAAATTCAAGCTATACTTGTGATTTCTGCAAAAAAAATTAATTATGACAAGCAAGTTTCTAGCTATTCTCATCTAATTATTTTTAGTACTTTAAAATAAGCTAATTAGCAATAGGCTACAATCCCAGACACACAGAGCAAGAGCCAAAAGATTTGTGCTCTAATCAATGAAGCCAAATATTCATGTCTGCAGGCAATGCAAGCAGTATTTTCTTCTAAAATCCTCCAAGGTCTGATATTCTGAGAAAAATTTCTCTTTCCAGCTTTTTGCTGTTGTTTTTATATTGAAATTCCTAGGGTAGAAAGCATTTTTCCACTGAATATGGTTCAGTTAAAAGCTGAACTGTCATTGCCTACCATGTTGTTGATAAGTTGTTGGAGATTTATTTAACAATTTGATTAGGAGGGTACATTTAAAGCAATTCCTAGTCCTTTTACCTTTGGTGGAGAGAACTTGGTTTATATCACCTCACTCAACCAAACTTTGATACTTCTCAAGATCACCTTGATAATCAGTAGATCAGTCACCCAAAGTTGTATCTACCAAGTACACTCAAAACAAACATCTGGATTACAAGCCTTAAGAGTCATTCATTCAAACAAGCCCTGGTAACAAAATGATTCGGTTATAATATGATACTCTGCCATCCTATCTTCTACTTTGTACTCTGAGCAAGTTATGAAACCTCGGGAAGGAAGTTGGAATGTTCACAAATCTTAAAGGACCAGCAATTCTTTTTACAAAGAGCCATGTTCTCACATTTCTTTCCCATCCACACACAACTTCTCAATCCCCTCTAACTGGAATTCTCTATACCTATCAATCAATTCCCAGAGTCATCCAAAGATGTAGGGAGAAATTTAAGATAACAGAAAAAGAAAGTCAAGTTGATTCTCAATATGGCTCAATATAAAGAGTTTGCATTTTTAGTAGGCAACCTCCAGGTTGTGGTACCATTCTCTCTTATTATCATTCTCCTATTATCAGAATGGTCTAGGCTTTTGAGTAGACATAGCCTCAGTTGTTTTCTGAACTCAATGCTCCAAAACTGAACCACAAAAATAGAAAGAGCTACATTCATAACTGACTTTTGATACCATTATCACATTATTTATTTTAACAAAATAATAAACAGGCAAAAAGCACATGGGAAGCTTAACATGTAAAAAGTTTGAAACTAAATGAAAGCAACAATAGCCCCGACCATGAGAAACTGCCCTGATACTCACAATCAGGTCATACTATTCACTTGTTGGACATAACAATTTCTCAGAATGCCATCCTCAGATAAGGTCATTCTGAATCATCATATAGAATACATGTTTTTTTTTTTTTTTAAAGCTGGACCTATGTTTGTTTAAGCACAGAAAAAAGACACTGTTCCAAACATGTAGCTCTCTTAACCAAGATGAGTGACAATGTCTTCTTCACCAATTAGAGTTCAGTTTTGATTTGGCCTATCATAAGACTTATCAAGATACCCAGTTGTAGAATTGTCCTTACTTTCTGACACTGATCTAAAGAGGATCTCTATTTCTTTAAACCTTCCACCAAATCACCCAAACTGAACCCCAATCCTTTTCAGTTCTTTCTTGCCTCCTCTCACTGGGACATCCCATGGCCCTCATGGTGAGTGTTCTCGCTGTAACTGTATTCAACCTGGGATATTCCACTAGACATTTTCACCTGGAGATCTTTTCCTTAGGGATCATAGAACTTCTATGGCATCTCTCTCTACAGTTTAAAAGAAAAAGTCATCTTCAGGATGGAATTGTTGCTCCTTGGATGATTTTTTTTTTTTTTAGCTGGACGGGCATGTGACCTCCTCAGGAGCCCGCCTGCAGAGAGCAGAAGGAAAGAGGTGGCCTGAAGGCCTCCTCCTCTTCATGGCCTCAGAGTGTGATCTGAGATGGTCCATTCGAATTCTTGAATCAGACACCTCTTTCTTTCTCATCTACTGATCATGATTATGTCATGATCAAACAAATCTCCCTCTCCCCTTAGCTGGTGACTTAAGTACCCCAATATTGTTACCACCTACTTAAATATCTCGGCTTCCTGGACACTTGTCATCTTTGTTCTCTCTATGCTCCATCAACCTACCTCTTCTCAATGTTTTATGAGCTGTATACATTCTAGTTACATACTAGGGTAGTGTCTTTAAGACAGTGAACTCTGTTGGCCCCACAATTCTACATAGAACAGATCCAGAAGGGTATACTAAGGTGGGTGAATCTATATCTCATATTAGAAAAATGTGTGCATTTTCTCTCCCTCTCATGCCCATACACGCTCACCATGCACTTTATGGATCTGACTTCCCAGAAGCTTGGAATCCCCTCCAATCTTTTATTCCCCTAATACAGATAATAAAAAGTTCCTTTATGTATTTACCTGTACAACAGTGGCCAAATGAAAGAGAAAGAGCTTTTATGTGCATACTTCTTTCAAAAATTCTTGGGTCAAACACTGCTAAAACCAAAAGAATTACAGGCAAGCCTTTTCCTACCATACCTCAGCAGAACCAGACTGAAATTACCCTTCTGTCACACAGCCTCACGGTTGCAAGTGGTTAAATAAAAATCTCCTCCTTCTTCATACTGTGAAATCAGCTTGGCGAGGCAGTTGGGATGCAAAGTGCAGCCATGTTAATGGCTTTGATGAGAGATACTAAGTCCGGAAGTCATTAAGGCTTCTTCCATGGAAATGAACACATTTTTTTTTTCTAGCTCAAGGGCACAAACAATTCCTCTAAAGGAGACTTTGCCTCTTCCTATCAGCACAATAATCCTAGGATCAAACTAAGTGACATGAAAGAGAAGATGCCAACAGGAGAGGTCTACTTTTGGGAAATCTTTGATGGGAAGCTCTGTTTGGGACAAAACAATCAGAGATGAACTGAAATCTGGCAGGATCCATGGTAGAGGAGTCATAGCTTCAATTTAAGAAAGAACTATCAGCCTGGAAAGGAGGGCATTGATAAATCTTGAGGTTGACTCCAGACTGACGAAGCCCAGGTTGAGGTACATCTTGTCTGCAGATGTGAGCAGGGCTACTCAAAGTGAATCTCACTGGAGTCTGTTAAAAATACAAAAACTTTGAGTCACAGACTGTTGAATCAGAATCTATGGGGGTGGAATCCAGGAAATTGCATTTTAATGGTCTTCATGAGCATGTTCCAGTTTACCAAACCCCAGGGTTGGGAAAAGGGTTTGCTTTCTGGAGCTTCCTTTCAATTTATCAACCAGCCTCCTCTTTTAGTGGTTCTAATGATCTAGATTTAGAACTGATCCCAGCACTGGCTGGAAAAGGGTTGAAAGGGAGTTAGGCATGAGCCAAAGAGGACCCCTCTGAGTTTCTTTCCTGTTCCATTATTCTATGCCAGGGCTTCCTATGCCAGCATCCCACCTGAGTTTGCTCTCTGGAGGCAAAGGCACACACCTCAGACCTTCTCTTCTCATGACTTTGTCAACCCTATCTTCTACATAATTTATCTTTCCAAACCCTGAGGCATGATTTTGCCTCCCTAGATAAACAGATAATGTATTACAGGTACCCAGTACTAAGTCATATCACTTTTATGTAATTTGCAAGAGTAAGCACGGGACTTACACTCAAACAAATCCACATAATAATCTTAATTCATGAGCTATGGTATTAATTTAATATTGGAATTTTGAGTATGGTACTATGCATCTCAGGCTCAATTTTGCATCTCTAATAGATTAACAATGCCTACCTTAAAAGGTTGTAGGTAGGATTAAATGGATATAATTTATGGAAAAAAGCAGACCATAAATGTGCCTGGCACATTATGGGAGCCTCAGCAACTGTAGGTGACTTCTCTGCATTTCCCAGCTGGGTAATAAGGGTGCACACAAACAACCATGTCCTGAAATTTTTACCTTACACTGAAGGCAATAAGAGCAATCATGAGATTAAGTAGGCAGGGCTGCCCATTGTCCAACTCCACATTTATACAGAGTGATTCAGGGAATGGTATCCCCAGTATTCCAAAGGGCAGGCTGTTGGTAGAGCTGAAATCACATTATGTTGACATCTTTTACCTCTTTGTTCCCAACCACTTGCTGACATTCTATTTTGTTTCCCTCTTTGAACTTGTAGCCATCTTTAGTTTCTACCTTCTTTATTCAACCTATGTAATCCAGTCAGTTTCACCACCTAAGGTCTGATTTTGATTTGGCCTATCCCTCTTCAGTATCTTTCTAATACATCTTTAATTAAGACTAGAGTCCTATAAGCTTTTCCTTCCCTTTTCCTAGACTCATCTCCCAGATTCCTTTGACATCAGTCCACTATGGCCAACCCTGACTTCTCTTGTCCTCTGGATTTCTTGTCTCCATTCTTTTGCTTTTTTCTCAGTCTTAGAAGCCACCTCCACCCATCTGGCCAGTCACTATACCATCCTTTCTGAGAGCCAAACAAAATCTTTCCAGGTCTCTATTGCCTCTAAATCACCTCTAAAAATCTTTGATCTTTAATTCTCTCATTTTTCTTAAATTTTATTTAGGTCATGTATGTGCCTGGCTTTTCAAACTTACTTGATACTTGACAGAAACAATGGCATCTTACCAGTTTTAGAATGCCTCACAGCACTGAACTCAGAGCCCTGCACACAGGAGCTGTCCAACAGGGTAAGTACTAACTTGAACTTAGTCTACTTGAATGTACTGCCAAATTGAGTCTAGATCTTGTCATTTAATGAGATGAAAACAAAGTTGCCATCACCTCTTTGGAATCTCACAAATAGCAGAGAGATAAGATGGTGTGATAGTTTTAAGAGTACATATTTGAGTTCACACACTTGAAGTACAGTGTCTAAAACAGAATATGACTCTAAACATGTTTGTTTGGTGGATAAACAAACAGAACAACCTGAATTTAAATCCTAAATGCACCTCATGTGGATGTGTGCACACGTGCACTGGGGATTAAACCCAGGGGATTGGGCGTGGTAAGCATGCATTGCACCACTGACTTAAATCCCAGTCCTAAGGTTCTACCTTTCCTGAGTGGTTTTATCCAGGTAAATTGCCTAACACTTCTAAGGCTCAATTCCTTCATTTTAAAGATGGCTAGCAATAGTACCTACTTTTTCTGAATATTAAATCAAAGAATACATATAAGATAGTATAATATCTGACAGCACTTAAAAATTGCTAATAATAATATCACAATATTATTATTATTGTCATTAACATCTAAATTGTTAGCCTGTATAAACATCACCCAACTTAATTCTGCATCAATTTACTTGCAAAGATGCATTGCTTCCTAAACATTCTGACAGGTGATATGACTGCAGTTTTTTAAGCTGGAATTAAAAGAAAAAAATCTATTAATTAATAAACTTCCACATATTAAGGAAAGACATGACAAGTTGCACACCTTCTTTTTAAGAATGTGTGAATTCTGTGGGGGAAATGTGTGAAAACTAGTGTTTGAAAAGTAGATTAAAAATAGGTCTTTAAGAAATAAAAATCTGTGTCTTTTGGCATTGCTAAAATGTAGAAAACACATCTGCAGTATTTGGCACCAATGGCCAGATTGAAAGATACAGTACCTAAACTCAGGCTGGATTTAGTTTCCCTGAAGCCACCCACAACTTCAAAGAGTATTTTCTAAATGCATATGCTCAGGGTTTTTGTTAACCCAAATATTAGAAAAGATTTGAAAAGTTATACAGAAACTAGCTAGTCAAATGCAGAATCTAGTTCAAACTCTGGATTTTGGAGAAGAAAATACTTAAGGCCTAGAGATCTCAAAACTGCTTGGTATTTTTTAGATGGCACAAGGTGGCTTATTATAATCTCTTGGTGCCAATATGCCACTTTCTGAATGAAGGTTTCTGGCACAAAGCTCATAGGACAGAGGCACAATCAGTCTACTTTTTAGTATGTTTTAGGACTCTTCACTTGGTAAGAAGAAAAAAGAAATGAATTCTCTGGAGTCAAATGTCCCTGCACTGTTTCTTCAGAGCTAAGTAAATTGCCTTTGCAAGGCACAATTCAATAGCTGACAATGACCTTGTCTAAAAGGCTTATTCATAAGGCTGGAATTTTTTAAAAAAGTAACAAAACAAGACAATAAAATAAAAATCCTTGGCCATTAACTCCACACTCAGAATACACTTTTGCAATGGTTAAAAAGGATGTCTTTCTAGTAGATATAAGACTAAATTCCAAAGGAGAAAGCTATAGCACAAATATAATGACAAAGTTCAATGTTTTTGCAAATTATTAGCAATTAATTTGCATAATATCAAAGAGGAAAAAAATTGATTCTACCTACTAGGTCTTTTTTTTTTTTTGAGAGAGAGAGAGAGAATTTTTTAATATTTATTTTCAGTTTTCGGTGGACACAACATCTTTATTTTATTTTTATGTGGTGCTGAGGATCGAACCCAGCGCCCTGCGCATGCCAGGCGAGCGCGTTACTGCTTGAGCCACATCCCCAGCCCGCTATTAGGTCTTTTTAATACCCCCACTCTTGCCACTTCTCTTTCTCTTTTCAATATTACAGCTTTACCATTGCAGATAGATAGAGCCAGAAGCAAGTTCTGAACTAGAACAGATGGCTGAGGACAGTTTTTCAAAATTAATTCCATGGGCTGTTAATAAGTGTTATCTGAAAGAAAAGGTGTGTGGAAAACACTGTATTAGTTAAATTTAAATAGGCTTCCTCACTAAAAGACTTGTTGGTGCCTTTTATATGCAAATGTGCATTGGGAATCTTTTGGGGAGAATTGTGTAAAATACAATTTTCCACATTTTCTTATGTTGAATTTCTCCTCCACAAATCCCCACTTTAGTATTGTATACTAGTGCATGAATAGCCAAAAAGAAGTTTAACCATGGCTTGAAAGCTCCCAAAGTCTATCAGGTGCCATAAAAGGAAAACCATTTATTCCCCGAGTGAATTCTTCTTGGCTTCTTCAAAGGCTGGTTCCTACCCTGGGAAAAATTGGCTGAAACCCATTTTGGCTAAAGCGGGCTTGTTGTACTAGAAAGTGCTTTCCTGAGTAGAGAGGTATGGTTCAGCTGTAAGAGGCCATGGGAAGACTTGTGTCATGCAAAATACGTAAAAGTTAAAAGTAAGACTTCTTGCATTCCAGTAGAAAGAGTGGAACGAGTTGGAAGCAGTTCCTCTCCCAGCTCTTGCTACCTCTTCTCCACCTTTACTGGGTCCCCAGGAACTCCTCAAAATTTTGCAGACGCTAAGGGCTAAGGCTAACAATAACACATTCATGTGTACATATCTCCCTCATTTTCTAATCTGGTGAGAGAGGGGATAAGTTGTTAATTACCAGAACAATGAATGTTTGTAGAGTGCTTTCAGTAAATTTAAAAAAGCCTTCTTGTGTTGATGGAACTAGCTGGGTTTAGGCATAGGAAGGCTGGAGAGAAGTGACTATTGTTAGGTACAATAACCTGGAAAAGGATGTCCCCAAAGCAATCTGAATGTAGGGGGAGAAAAGTAATGAGAAAAAAAAAGGAAGAAGAGGGCATCTAGTCAGAGGAGTGAGGCTGAGGGGCAAAGAGGGGTGTATATGTCACCAAGGAAGATATCCCAGGACAGAAGGTTTGTGATTACAGAAGAATCTAAAAATTTAATTCTAAATTCTGTACATTACAGTCATTATAAAACTTCCCTGATCTCCTTAGATCTCCAGGAAAGGGTTAAATCCATTGTAGGAACTTGTAGAAGCATGAGGCACGTTTCATGTCTCAGAATGGAACAGACACAGATCAAATGGGAGAATTGACTCATCGAATGATGCTCTCCAGCAGAAGTGAGGGTAAGAACCATCAGAGCATAATCTAGACAATAGCAGAAATCACAGGGAAATCCTACATGTGCTTGAAATTGGTGTACAACATAGGATAGGCAAACTTATTTAAATTTCAAGAAAAAAGGAGATACCAGCTGATATCTGAATAATGAAAGGAAGCTATGAAGAAGCTTTTTTGCAAGGAAGAACCTTTCATTTCAGTGATTTGGGGCTCTCATTACCCCATAATGCCAATAATCCCCATGAGTTGGCCATTGGGATTATAATCCTAATGATCGATTGTCTACATATATACTTGTATTCCTTACTGGCACTCGAAACTAAGCATGGCCCTAATTCTATCTTCTCTGCTTCCTTTCCAAGTCCTTGTGTCTTGGTTTCCTGCCTCTGTGAATATTTCCTTCACCCACCTTAATTCTCAATCAGAAACTACATTCTTACCTCTTTCTGTCATTCATACCACATAGCTAATTGATCACTAATTTGTCTAAATTTTCACGGCTCACTTATCACATTCTAAGTTTTCTTTCTTCCTTAGTTTAGCTTGCACTCCCTCTTGCTAACACAGTTCTAAGCTCCTTTTAATGTCCCACTCTCTCCATCTATTTTTCAGGTTGCATTAATTATAATCTAAAAATTCAGATTTGGTCATTCAGCTGCTAAACATCATTATCCAGCTCCCATTGCTCGCAGGATGACGTTCATTGTAGCCTGACTAAAAGATCTGTGGCAAGTGTATTCTTGCCTGCTGTTATAAGCTTCTCCTGTCATCCCCACCTTGTATTCTGCTCTAGAAGGTCACCCATCCTATTTTCATCTCAAAATCTTTCTCCTTGTTTTCTTGTCCTTGAACCAAAGCAAAACCTTAATGCTTTGTCTCTTTATCATAATTAGAATTATTAATTAAACATTAAAAATAAGATATCTGACAAGGGTTTGTATTCCCTTTTCAGGTACTGTTTACATTGTTTAGCATGGGTAATTCAAAAGAATAAATAATATGGGTGATTCTGCATGTTCTGTCATACTGATAGGCAAGAGCTACAGAGATCTTTGATGATTTTTCAAATCGTACCTTGCAGGTACCCACCACTCTACATGGCTGGGCTTGACAGATGGAAGGTCTACTCCCTCTCTGCAGAGTAAGCCTTCGTTATGGGGCAGGATAGCAATGTAGAGGGCCTAGCATGTGACTTGAGAATGGAGTCTTAAATCTGTTTCATCATTTACTGTCCAAAGGACCTAAGGCAAAACATTTCATTTTTCTGAATCTCATTTTCTTAAATCTGTAAGACAGTATTTACTTCCTAGGATTGTTAGCAGATCAAATGACATTTGATACGTTAAAAGACTCTATAGTCAGTAGAAAAATAGCTTTTTGAAATCTATAAAGAACTAGACAAAGTGAAAGGAATGCTGTGAGAAGAGAACTAGAGATAGAGTCAAAATACATGGTGTTAGGGGTTGATCTGTGTCCTACAAGAAGCATCTTCAAGTCCACGTCAGTACCTCTGAGTGCGACTTCATTTGGAAACAGGGTATGTTCAGAAGTAATTGAGCTAAGATGAGGTCTTTAAGGTGGGTTTTAATGCAACATGACTGTTGTCCCTATAAGAAAAGAAGATAGAGGCACATGGGGAGAAGACCTTGGGAAGAAGGAGGAAGATCAGGAGAGATGCAGCTGAAAACCCCTCTAAGAATTATCAGCCATCACCAGAAAGTAGGAGAGAGGCAATGATCTTCCCTCAGAATCCCCAGAAGGAACCAACTCTGCTGACGCCTTGATTTCAGACTTCTAGCTTCCATATCTGTGAGAAAATGCATTTCGATTGTTTTAAGTTATCCAGTTTGTGGCCCTTGGTTATGGTAGCCCCAGAAAATGGATACTTGTCAGTATGGATTGTTGCTTGACCACTTGGTGACTCTATGGATTTGACTTAAGTTATTTGCATTTCCCCTGGATACTTTGAGGACACTTACCTTTCTGTGATTGTTTCTCTGAGGCCACTTGCCACACCTTTGACCACAGTGCTAGCTTTGGGGGTTAGCACCACCTGAGAAATAAAAAACGAGCCCTTCTTTCTTCTCTCAGTGATAGATGCCTGAAGAAACTGGATCAGTTTTTCAGGGTCTGTGGTGTTGGCCCAGGGTGCTGGCATCATCTGCCCAGGCCAGAGAAAGGGCACTTCCAGAGCAACTGGACTGTGGTAGAAGACCAGCACTTGGTAGTCCTTCTCCCACAGGTACTTTAAACTAACTTCCTGGGCAAAAATTGCTGGGCACATTTTGTTTCCATAGATATCTTTCAGCATTTGGACCAGTTTTTCATGGTGATATTTCTGCATCCCATAAAAATGGTTGAAGTCCAAGAATACCACCTCCTTATGGTGATCCGTGAGGAATGCATTGATCTCTTCAAGGCCCTCATTGACTTTGGCACTGAACAAACCATGAGCGAAGTAGAGTTCGTTATCGGGGTCTCTGGGCTTGGTGGAAATTCGAAGATCAAAATAACGGATTCCAGCTCCTAGCTGACCAGTGAAATTCATTGTTTGAGTGGCTAGCCATTTCCGCATCAGCTTCTTGGCTACAGTTCCAAACACAGAGACAAAATTCTGGACAGTTTCTGGCTGTTCAGGGCCTACTGGAGAGGCTTCATCAATGTAGAAGCTGAAGGAATCATGGGACCCTGGGGGAATAACAAGCACAATGTGATTAATGTCCAGTCCTCCATCCTTCCCACCTTCTTCCTTGTTGTAGCATCCACAGTTTTCCCTTAAATAAGTCAGTGGAAATGCTAAGCACAAGTTAGTTAATTTTTGTACTTTAGGGGGATCTTTTTTATAACCTACTCTTATGTCCTAATGTAGGACACAGACTACTTTAATTGACTAACCTGCTTGCAAATTAATTAGAAACATTTCCTTTGGATCGATATTTTGAAATTTAAATAGTCATTTGCTTCTTTGAACAATGAATTCAGTGTATTCACTGGGACTGGCTTTCCATATAGGTGGTATAAGTCATCATTCATAAGAAAGATGTGTGGGCACTCACCAGTTTCCAACACTTTGCTTGTAATTTTACTCTTTCCCTCATTGTGGGTTGTTTTTAACCATAAAGGGATTATATTAAAGAAGGGAAAAAAGCCCCTTTCACAGGAAATCAATGTATGAATCTTTACCTCATGCACTTCAGGAAGCACAAGAGATAAAGGAGATGGCAGAGAAATAAGACAAGAGTATAGCACAATGCTGGTGTATTTAACTTCACTCCTGACCTTGTGGGAACTTAGAGGAGACTAAGTACTTTTCACATACTGAATACATAATGATTTCTTTTTTTTGCAGTTAATACAACAGACAACATTTTAAAATTAACTAATAGACTCTGTTATTCACTGATATTTTCACTCAATAGCTAACACTTTAGAGTTGGCTTCCAAATTTAAAAGATTTCTTCCTCAGAACAAGAATTATTCATTCAGTTATTTTGGGCAGTTGTAAGTATCAAAACTCCACGAATGCAGTAATGAACATGTGTATCGATCATCTAAGAGCAGAAAGTACAATTAAAAACATAATTGGAACCCAGTGAAGAAAAATTAGTTCAAGGTTGAGCTTTACTTTTCAAATTCTCCTTTAATTCTTGGACATGATCTACTGAATAGCTAAAATTAAATTAATGTATCCTGGGTGTTTCACACATTGGAAGCAGCAGATGTACTTCCAATCCTGACACCTTTTCTTTCCTCTTTCATGACCTTGTTCCAGGACTGTCACTCTCCATCTGTTATTCAGGCTTTTCCTGAGTACATGTTGTTGCCTGAGTCCTGAGGTCTGTCCTTTAAGGCACAGCATTTTCTAGATTTTTCAATTTCCTAACACAAAACTCCCCCATACAAACATACATACACACCTCCCTGAGTTTATCCATTGAACCCCCTTGGGCCTTTGTCTGATAAGCTATTTGAAGCATTTTTTTTTCAGGAATGCAATATATGTCTATATCTATATTCCATACCATACTTATTTATACCTCCATCTTCAGCTATACACATGTCCATATGTCTCTGTGTAGCTTCAAAAGCCCACAGGAATCATCAAAGCAGGGATTTCAAACATCATGGTAGTTGGTAGAATAAAAATTTTTGCAAAGTATCTTGATACTCTGCAAATCATAAATTAAGATTTAGAACAGATAACTTCTCAGGATTATTAGGTTTTTTAAAAAATAAGAAAGGTAACCTAAATATACAGAAATTCAATTTTAATTTAATTTGAAACAGTGTGGTAAATTTATCTTTACTATATGGTATATGAAGAAAATGTCAGCCCTGTTCTTCATTCACATTTTTTTTTCTTTTTTCTTTTCTTCTCATGGATTAGTTGAATGATTCTTAGTATTCCATCTTAATTATTGGCTTATTAAATGGACTGTCTATTTTGACCTTATTAACAAAGGTTAATTTGTGGATATGATGTGTGGAGAGCAGATGAGCCCTAGTCATCAGGTGATCCTGGGGTGTCAGCAAAAGCCAAACCTGGGAAACATTTCTTGCCAAAGGCAAGGATGTTATCAGCCTTGATTCTTGGCTCTGACACTAACAGTGATCAGATGTCCCAGGACAATGTGTTTCCTGGGTGCAGCAGAATGTTCCTAGCACTGCAACAGTAGGATAGCTGCGAAAATGTTTCTAGTTCTATAACTTTTTAGTGCACAAAGAAGCCTCTGATAACTTACAAGCAATTCCCCTATAGTTTATCTTCCTGATTATGGATTCCTATACAATAAAATTGCAGAGCTAGTTCCGGGTCACTGTTCCTTCATCAGAATGCAGTGTCCCACCTGGCCTCAGCTTAGCTTGAAAATGTCTTTGGTTTTTTTTGTTTTGTTTTGTTTTGTTTTGTCTTTGTATTTTTGTCCATCTTTAGTCACCCCTACTCAAGATACTTTGTTGCTGTGTGGGTCACTGCAATGATGTAATTTGTTTATTAAATTATGGATTTAATAAACAAATATTTATATATATATGTGTGTGTGTGTGTGTGTGTGTGTGTGTAGCTTCAAAAGCCCATAAGAATCATCAAAGCAGAGTAGTAGGTAGAAAAATATTTGCAAAGTATCTTGATATTCTGTAAATCATACATTATATATGTGATATACATATGTGATAATTTTAAATGTCACTTTAGGCATTCTTTTCATGTTAAAAACAAAGTTGGTAGAGAGGAGTTTTTACAATAACAATTCTTTAAGAATAAATAAAATACAGCATGTCTATAATTTAATTTTTATTAATGAAAATCAAAGACCAAACATGGCTATTTGATAAATTAAAATGGTGCATCAAAAAAAATGTATTAACCTCAAAGCTGTATTCTCTAAGAAAATCATGCATTTAAATTGGTATTTAGATTAGAATGCATTAGGCAATGCAGTGCATGGAGACAGGTTTAAGTTTAAATTCCATCAGTAACTCACAGTTTAACACAGGAGGATTATCAGATCATCATCCATACACAGCTTTGATTTTCTGATGTGTTAAGTTAAAATATCACAGAATTTTCTTAAAGAATGAATGAAATCATGTTTCATGAATGTCCCATAAGAGGACTATCAAATTTAAATTGCTGTTATTTTATTATAGTGTTATAAGTAGTGAAACACTGATTTACTTGAGACTAAGAAAATATCACCCAGACAAATACACGTTGGATGACTATGTGAGTGTATGGAAGAAGAAAAGAGACAGAAATTATTTAAGTTGCAGAGTTTAGATGTGGAAATATTTATTGAAAACATGAATCTATCCACTAATTTGCCTAAAAGGTTGAAAATGGAAGCAATCAACATTACCCCATTTTCTTAAGGCTTTGAACAGTATATAAAGACTCACATTCTGTCATATTCATTAAATTGATATGTGACATATTGTAAGTACTAACCCTCCTCATGCAACATATTTACTGTATTATGTATATGAGCTCTTTGGACGAACTTTAGGTTGGTCTCTCAAAATTCTATAAAATTATGGATTTAATAAACAAACAAAAGGAAATTCATCAAATCAATTTAATCTGTAAACCTATAGACCAAAAGGCCCTGTGGGTTAAAAGTTGACATGTGTATGACTGTTCAATTCCAATGTCTATATCCTCACCTTGGAATTCAGGCTCTGACTAGGTCAAAGTAGGAACTGCTTCTCTCCTTGCCTCAGTGTAGCACTGAGATTGCTGGTGACAGTCCCCATGTAGGCATCTGTCTCTTTTCCTGTTCTATTCCTGTTATTTGTCACAGGGCAGAGGTTTCCAAGGCTCCTACTTTCTAGCAAAAGGTTTTGTGCATTTTTGATAGCTTTGTTCTCATATGACTGATGCTACAGTGGTGAAGCATGAGTACCTTTCATCTCTGAACTAAAACAAGGCTTCCGGTAAGGACGTGGAAGGGCAGATTCATTTTTGAGGCCCTTTTCTAGGTTTGAAGAAAGGCAGGTGGCACTATTTCCACTTTACAGGAGAAGAGATGGGATTCTGGAGTGAAGTTCGCCTCTAGTCTTTCCCTCATGAAAGTCCTAATGCTAGTCTTATTTTGTGACCTCCACTTATTTCCTCCTGTGCACTGAAGATTTTTTTCATTCATGGTTATGTTTTCTCTGAATTCACAGTATATCTGGTCTGCAATACATTTTGTTATTGGATGTTGCTAGAAATTCTTGTCATGTTATTTGAAATTTTCTCAGTCTTTACATCGTGTTCTACACCTAAAACTCCTCACATATATACACTTGATTTTAGGCTAGAGTTTAAGCTACCGAGAGGGGGGGAAAATATCTGTACCTTATAGATTCTGTGTCCATTATGACATGTAGCTCAAGTCAGTGAGTCAAAATTGTTCACCTGGGATATGCTACAAGAGCAAAATAACCAATTCTACCTCTAATATTAGGCCTAAAAATATTAAGCCTGATTAGACTCTTTGACAAAGGACCTCCATTGGCTCTCTTTGTCTTTATCATTTCCACTCAATTATCTCAGATTATTCTATGCAGTCTGGCTCTCTTTATTCCAAATTTGTTTCCATCTTTAATCCACTATAATGAGTGGATTAAAGATGGAAACAAATAATCATAATATCACTATTATGACCCACATAAAAGCACGATAAGATATCATCTGATGACTACAAAAGAAAACTCATCAGTCAGTCACCTCAGTGAATTCATTCCTAAATCCTAGCACAGAGCTTCATAGGTATATAGATAACACCATTGATTAAACAAATGAGTGAATCCTGCTAGCCTTTCTGGAACATTTGGTACTCTGTGCTTTCTTCTTATAGTATTTCCTCTTTTGTCTTTTGTGACACAACTTGTTTCAAGTTTTGTTCCTCCCCAATCTTCTACACTGCCTCGTGTTGTGCCTCCAGCTTCTAAGTAAAGGTGTATCCAAAGCTCTGTTCAGGATGTCAACTTGCTCCATATTTTTGGTTATCTAATTTATTTCTTTAGCTTCTTTTTCTTTCCTATGGATGCATCAAAAATTGATACCATCTAATTTGTCTTGCCTTTCAGGCCCCCTGCCTGCCTACCAAGCAAATAAATTTTATTGCTCCATGGGCATCATGAGCTTAGGTGTCTTCACTGAAACTTAGTATTCCCCTTGAAACATGCTCTTCTCTTATGAACACTATTATATTTAATTATCTTATTATCCTTCTATTTCATCCTTCAGTTCATATTCAACTCTTCCTTACCCTTCAAGCATGACATTTAGTCATTCTGTTGTGTCCAGCTACACACTATGTAGAGGTACAAATCCTCTCTCTCCAGATTTCTCTCAGATCTGTCCTCTTCTTTTCTGTTCCGTTGCTACTGGCCTGTTTTCTTGTGGGGACAACTGAAATAGCTTTCAGGTACTGCTTGTATTCAAATCTCTGCTGTTTCCCTTTAGCAGTCAATATTTATACATCATCCACAGCCATTATCCAGCTTCAGCCTCTACAATGGATTTGATCTTGAGAAAAAAAATAATAATTGGTTCCAGCTCCAAACACTACAGTCATTCACAAGATCCTCTTGCTCTTTGTCTCATTTTCATGAACAGATATTTTGACTGAGTAATTTATCCTTTGTAAATTACCTCCTCTAAAGGAACAATTTACTCTTATAGCTTTGTGCCACCCCCAGAAGACTGAAATCCCATCACTAGATGCTCTCCTGATAACTAGTGCCTTGTTGTATGCAGAATCCATCTTTCCTTCAATACCACTGTCTCCAGAGTATGCATCAGCTGGATCCACTCCTTGTCACCTTGTGCTAAATCCCTAAACACCACCATTTGTGAGGATCTAAGAGTTAGGACCTCAGTACATGGGTTCTCTCAATAAGTGAATTTGTACTGCCCCTTTCCCAACAGTATTAAAATAAATAGAACCCATGTCTGACCTCTAACTGCAAAGGAGGAGAGAAAGTACAGATTGTGAAAATAATACTAATAGTCAAATCACTTTTACTTGGTTTGGAAGGTAATGAGCTCTCTCCAAGTGGGACTACATGATGCTCAATCTGACAGGAAAAAAAAAAAAACTTTGAAATTAATCACTTTGTTCGTACCTGACAGCCTACAATTAATCTCATTAATTTTGTTTACCACATTGATTAAACGGATCAGCTGTTTAGATTTTTTGAAGACAAACACTAAACCTTAAGCAGAAAGAATCACTTCCTATTCCTGGCACATAATCTTGCTTCAGCCCTTCAGCATATGATTAGGTCTTTGTGAACAAAACAAGAATATTTTTTTTCAACAGAGATGATGCACATCACACTGCTAAATTTGAGCCACCACACTTCTAAAAGTTGAACAAATAATTAAAAACACACACAACTTGTAACTTAGTGTGTATACTTCACCAGACATAATAAGTGTATAGAAAATGCACTTTGAATATTAAATTAAACCTGACATATCTAGTGAAGCACTGTGATCAATCCTTTTCTAGTGAAAAAAATTGTCATGCTTTAATTTCTCTTAGAGTAAATCTGTATCTTTCATATTATGTAAATCCTTTTCCTTCAGCCCATCCTGGAGACAGTAAGCTGAAGTAAAGGAGTTTGGTTTTCCTCACTGTTTTGATCCAGGGTCCCGGATGCTAAATCTGAAAAGCCTTATTACACTAATGCCTTCTAGAGGTAGAGAAGCTCAATATTCATCATAATTTCTATAAACTTTCTGGGTTGTTTCCTTAAACCAATAGATGAGCTGATGCCACATTCCTTTAAAGCAGCAGTATTCCAGAAAAGAGAGCTAGCTCCAATTACCACCCTCGGTGGAACTGCTGAGCCTCTTTTCATATGAATTGCATTTTAAAGATTATCAATAGAGTTACTAGAAAAATAATTGCGAGAGACCCCAATAAATAGAGCATGCCTAATTTAGGTCTAACTTCCTGCAAACCAGCTCAGCCAGGCACTCTCCCTTTTCATTGCAGTGTGCCCATTGAGGAAGCTTCTCAGCAGAGTCGAAAGGACTCATACGCTGAGGTTTTGCCGTGCACAATATGCTAAGCCTGATAGGAACAGCATCACAACCTTCCAGCATCACAGCATTGGGGAAGGCAATTTTCAAAATAGGAAGGTCCTGGGACCTGAAAAAAAATCTATATTCAAGTTACAAAAATTTAAAAGGAATATCAATAGGACATCATTATTTTTTAGAAAATGAGAAATAGCAGTAGACCCTTCTGCCCTACGCCATTGAAACCCTAGAGTGGTGGCACTTAACCAGGGGTGATTTTGATTCAAGGGTATTTGACAAAATGTGAAGACATTTGGGATT